>NW_027592691.1:0-47581 GCF_964213995.1 Mustelus asterias
CCTCGCAGGCTGGGTCACACACACTGATCTTTCACGCTCTGGGGACACTGGGTCACACAGTGACCTTTCACACTCACGGACACAGGGTCACACACTGACCTTTGACGCAATGGGACACTGGGTCACACATTGTCCTTTCCCCCTCTCGGACACTGGGTTACACACAATCCTTTCACACTCTGGGACAGTGAGTCACACACTGTCCTTTCACACCCTGGGACAGTGAGTCACACACTGTCCCTTCACACTCTAGGACAGTGGGTCACACACTGTCCTTTCATACAATGGGACACTGGGTCACACATTGTCCCTTTGGACAGTGGGTCACACACTATCCATTCACACTCTGGGACACTGGGTCACACACTGTCATGTCATACTCCGGGACAGTGAGTCACACACTGTCCCTTCTCACACTCCAGGACAGTGAGTCACACACTGTCCTTTCACACTCCAGGATAGTGGGTCACACACTGTCCTTTCATACAATGGGACACTGGGTCACACACTGTCCTTTCACACTCTGGGACAGTGGGTCACACACTATCCATTCACACTCTGGGACACTGGGTCACACACTGTCATGTCAAACTCCGGGACAGTGGGTCACACACTGTCCTTTCACACTCTGGGACAGTGAGTCACACACTGTCCTTTCACACTCTGGGACAGTGAGTCACACACTGTCCTTTCATACAATGGGACACTGGGTCACACACTATCCCTTCACACTCCAGGACAGTGGGACACACACTGTCCTTTCATACAATGGGACACTGGGTCACACACTGTCCTTTCACACTCTGGGACAGTGAGTCACACGCTGTCCTTTCACACTCTAGGACAGTGGGTCACACACTGTCCTTTCATACAATGGGACACTGGGTCACACATTGTCCCTTTGGACAGTGGGTCACACACTATCCATTCACACTCTGGGACAGTGGGTCACACACTGTCCTTTCACACTCCGGGACAGTGAGTCACACACTGTCCCTTCACACTCCAGGACAGTGAGTCACACACTGTCCTTTCACACTCCAGGACAGTGGGTCACACACTGTCCTTTCACACAATGGGACACTGGGTCACACATTGTCCCTTTGGACAGTGGGTCACACACTATCCATTCACACTCTGGGACAGTGAGTCACACACTGTCCCTTCACACTCCAGGACAGTGAGTCACACACTATCCATTCACACTCCAGGACAGTGAGTCACACACTGTCCCTTCACACTCCAGGACAGTGAGTCACACACTATGTCCTTTCACACTCTAGGATAGTGGGTCACACACTGTCCTTTCATACAATGGGACACTGGGTCACACATTGTCCCTTTGGACAGTGGGTCACACACTATCCATTCACACTCTGGGACACTGGGTCACACACTGTCATGTCATACTCCGGGACAGTGGGTCACACACTGTCCCTTCACACTCTCGGACACTGGGTCACACTCTGTCCTTTCACACACGGGCACTGGGTCACACATTGTCCTTTCAGACTCGGGACAGTGGATCAGACAGCGTCCTGTCCATGCTGGGACACTGGCTTACACACTGTCTTTTGCCACACACTCACCTTTCACACTCAGGGACACACGATGTCCTATCACACTTTGCGACACTGAGTCACACACTGTCCTTTCACACACTGGGTCACACACTGTCCTTTCACACACTGGGTCACTGGATCACATACTGTCCTTCTGCACTCTGGGACACTGGGTCACACACTGTCCTTTCACACTCCGGGACAGTGGGTTGCACACTGTACTTTCACACGCTGTCCTATCAAATTCTGGGACACTGGGTCACACATTGTCCTTTCAGACACTGGGACAGTGGGTCACACCCGCTGTTCTTTCACACTCTGGGACAGTGGGTCACACATTGACCTTTCACACTGTCCTTTCACACACTGTCATGTCACACTCTGGGACAGTGGGTCACTCACTGTCGTGTCACACTTTGGGGCAGAGGGTCACACAGTGTCCTTTGACAAATTGTCCTTACACACTCTGGGACACTGGGTCACATTGTGACCTTTCTCACTCTGTGACAGTGGGTCACGCACTGACCCTTCACAGTCAGGGACACTGGGACACACTATGTCCTATCACATTCTGGGCCACTGGGTCACACACTGTCCTTTCACACACTGGGACAGTGGGTCAGTCATTGTCCTTTCCCACTCTGGGACACTGGGTCACACACTTTCCTTTCACACTCTGGGACACTGTATCACACACTGTCCTTCGACACGCTGTCCTATCATACTCTGGGACATTGGGTCACGCACTGTCCCTTCATACACTGTCCTTTCACAATCTGTTACCCTGGGTCACGCAATGTCCTTTCTCACTCTGGGACAGTGGGTCACGCAATGTCCTTTCTCACTCTGGGACAGTGGGTCCAACACTGTCCTCTCTCACTCTGGGACAGTGGGTCACATACTGTCCTTTCTCAATCTGGGACAGTGTGTTCGAAATTTTGCTGTTACCGTAGCCACAGTAGCCCTGGCCAGTAATTATCTCCTTTGTTTTTCAGGCTTGCCAGCTGTCAATTGCTTTTGTCTTCTGACTGCTGCCGACCTTTATCCTGCAATCATGGGGCTTTTGGTGAGATCAAATGTGCTCTTTCATCTTCTCCAAACTCTGGAATCTCACAATGTGGACACTTCCAATTTATCTGGCCCATCACACCGGCTGAAGTGTGACCTGGAGCAACTGCATGGATGGATCAACGAGGTTGGATTAATCCCAGGCAGTTTGGCAGCTGAAGTAGCCGTAACATGGAATTCAGTAACTGAGAGGTGACAGGACATCATAGTTTTCAACCTCAACACCAGCTGCACGGCCTCTGAACAATCACCCATTGACAACACATTGACTCATGGGATAGAGTCCCCCCACACTGAGTGACAATGGGATAGAGTCCCCCCCACACTGAGTGACAGTGAGATAGAGTCCCCCCCCACACTGAGTGTCAATGGGATAGAGTCCCCCCCCACACGGGGTACTGGATGCAGAGTCCCCCCGGGGTACTGGATGTCTCCGAGAGGGTAGGAAGCATATTAAAAAGGGAAGGTAATCAAACAGATGTAATTGTACACATTGGTGAAAATGACGTAGGTAGAAAGAGCAGGGGGGTCATACGAGAGCAATTCAGGGAGATGGATGCTAAAAAATAATAAGGCCTCTAGCGTAGCAATCTCTGGACTGTTCCCGGTGCCTAGTGCTAGTGAGGCCAGGAACAGGGAGATTCTACAATTGAACACGTGGCTAAAGGACTGGTGCAAGAGGGAGGGTTTCAAATTCATAGATCATTGGGAAGTCTTCAAGAGAGGATGGCACCTGTACGGAAAGGATGGGATACACCTTAACTGGAAGGGCACAAATATCCTGGCTGGGAGTTTTGCTAGAGTATTTCGGCAGGGTTTAAAGTAGTGAGGCAGGTGGGTGGGGATCAAAACAGTAGGTCAGTCAGTACTGAGGCTGGGGTGTGGAGATGCCGGCGTTGGACTGGGGTAAACACAGTAAGAGGTTTAACAACACCAGGTTAAAGTCCAACAGGTTTATTTGGTAGCAAAAGCCACACAAGCTTTCGGAGCTCAACCTCACGCACAACCTCAAACAGACCATTGTCCGCAGCAAACTACCCAGCCTTCAGGAAAACAGTGACCATGACACCACACAACCCTGCCACAGCAACCTCTGCAAGACGTGCCGGATCATCGACACAGATGCCATCATCTCACGTGAGAACACCATCCACCAGGTACACGGTACATACTCTTGCTATTCGGCCAACGTTGTCTACCTGATACGCTGCAAGAAAGGATGTCCCGAGGCATGGTACATTGGGGAAACTATGCAGACGCTGCGACAACGGATGAATGAACACCGCTCGACAATCACCAGGCAAGACTGTTCTCTTCCTGTTGGGGAGCACTTCAGCGGTCACGGGCATTCGGCCTCTGATATTCGGGTAAGCGTTCTCCAAGGCGGCCTTCGCGACACACGACAGCGCAGAGTCGCTGAGCAGAAACTGATAGCCAAGTTCCGCACACACGAGGACGGCCTCAACCGGGATATTGGGTTCATGTCACACTATTTGTAACTCCCACAGTTGCGTGGACCTGCAGAGTTTCACTGGCTGTCTTGTCTGGAGACAATACACATCTTTTTAGCCTGTCTTGATGCTCTCTCCACTCACATTGTTTTGTTTCTTAAAGACTTGATTAGTTGTAAGTATTCGCATTCCGACCATTATTCATGTAAATTGAGTCTGTGTCTTTATAAGCTCTGTTTGTGAACAGAATTCCCACTCACCTGAAGAAGGGGCTTAGAGCTCCGAAAGCTTGTGTGGCTTTTGCTACCATATAAACCTGTTGGGCTTTAACCTGGTGTTGTTAAACTTCTTACTGTGTCGAGCTGGGGACCAGGGCAAGGCTAGATAAGAAGAAGAGCATTCTGGAGCAGGATGACCTCAGTGGGCCTGGAGGTCTGGAGTGCATCTGCTTCAATGCGAGGAGCGTAACGGGTAAGACAGATGAACTTAGGGCCTTAATGCTAACGCGGAATTTGGATGTGGTTGCGGTGACGGAGACATGGTTAAAAGGACAGGACTGGCAGCTGAATATTCTGGGGTATAAGTGTTTTAGGCGAGACAGAGGAGGGGCTAAAAAAGGTGGGGGAGTAGCGATATTAGTTAGGGAGCATATTACAGCGGTGCAGAAGGTGGACAATTTAGAGGGGTCATGTAATGAGTCGCTGTGGGTGGAGCTCAGAAACAGGAAAGGTGCAATCACTATGCTGGGGGTATACTACAGACCACCCAACAGCCCACGGGAAGTGGAGGAACGGATATGTCAGTAGATTCTGGATATGTGCAGAAAAAATAGGGTTGTTGTAGTGGGGGACTTCAATTTCCCTGGTATAGACTGGAAAGTGCTTAGGGCTGGGGGTCTGGACGGGGAGAAATTTGTAAAATGTGTACTGGAAGGTTCTTTGGAACAGTATGTAGATAGCCCAACTAGAGAGGGGGCTATACTGGATCTAGTTCTGGGAAATGAGCCCGGTCAGGTCGTCAAAGTTTCGGCCGGGGAACATGTGGCAAATAGTGACCACAACTCTGTTAACTTTAGGATAGTAATGGACAAGGACGAGTGTTGTCCCAAGGGTAGGGTGCTAAATTGGGGCAAGGCTAACTATAGCCGGATTAGGCAGGAATTGGTGGCCGTTGATTGGGAGAGACTGTTTGGGGGTAAGTCCACGTCTGGCATGTGGGAGTCTTTTGAGGAACAGTTGATAAGGCTGCAGGACAGGCATAGAATCATAGAATCCCTACAGTGCAGAAGGAGGCCATTCGGCCCATCGAGTCTGCACCGACCACAATCCCACCCAGGCCCTACCCTCACATATTTTACCCGCTAAACCCTCTAACCTGCGCATCTCAGGATTCTAAGGGGCAATTTTTTTTTTTAACCTGGCCAATCAACCTAACCCGCACATCTTTGGACTGTGGGAGGAAACCGGAGCACCCGGAGGAAACCCACGCAGACACGAGGAGAATGTGCAAACTCCACACAGACAGTGACCCAAGCCGGGAATCGAACCCAGGACCCTGGAGCTGTGAAGCAGCAGTGCTAACCACTGTGCTACCGTGCCTGTAAAAAGGAAGGATAGGAAAGGTAGGATTCGAGAGCCGTGGATAACCAGGGAAATTGAGGATCTGATCAAAAAGAAAAGAGAGGCGTACGTTAGGTCCAGGCAACTGAAAACAGATGGAGCTCTGAAGGAATACAGAGAGAGGAGGAAAGAACTCAAACGGGGAGTTAGAAGGGCAAAAAGAGGTCACGAAATGTTCTTGGCAGACA
Organism: Mustelus asterias; assembly: GCF_964213995.1. NCBI lineage: Eukaryota > Metazoa > Chordata > Chondrichthyes > Carcharhiniformes > Triakidae > Mustelus > Mustelus asterias. The sequence goes on from NW_027592691.1 coordinate 5,889, forward strand.
GGATTAAGGAGAATCCTAAGGCATTTTATTCATATGTTAGGAACAAAAGAGTTGTCAGGGAAAAAGTCGGACCTCTCAGGGACAAAGGAGCGGAATTATGCTTAGAACCCAAGGGAATAGGGGAGATCCTAAATGAATACTTTGCATCGGTATTCACACAGGAGAGGGACTTGTTGACTGGGAGTGTCTCAGAGGGAGGTGTTGACCCGTTGGAGAGAATCTCCATTACAAGGGAGGAAGTGTTAAGTTTTTTAGGTAACATTAAAACTGACAAATCCCCAGGGCCTGATGGCATCTATCCTAGACTGCTCAGGGAGACAAGAGATGTAATTGCTGGGCCTCTCACGGAAATCTTTGTCTCTTCATTGGACACAGGTGAGGTCCCTGAGGATTGGAGGATAGTGAATGTGGTACCGTTATTTAAGAAGGGTAGCAGGGATAACCCGGATAATTATAGGCCAGTGAGCTTGACGTCCGTAGTAGGGAAGTTGTTGGAGAGGATTCTTAGAGACAGGATGTATGTGCATTTAGAATGGAACAATCTCATTAGTGACAGACAGCATGGTTTTGTAAGAGGGAGGTTGTGCCTTACAAATTTTGTGGAGTTTTTTGAGGAAGTGACAAAAACAGTTGACGAAGGAAGGGCCGTGGATGTCGTCTATATGGATTTCAGTAAGGCATTTGACAAAGTCCCTCATGGCAGGTTGGTTAAGAAGGTTAAGGCTCATGGGATACAAGGAGAGGTGGCTAGATGGGTAGAGAACTGGCTTGGCCACAGGAGACAGAGGGTAGCAGTCGAAGGGTCTTTTTCCGGCTGGAGGTCTGTGACCAGTGGTGTTCCGCAGGGCTCTGTACTGGGACCTCTGCTATTTGTGCTATATATAAATGATTTGGAAGAAGATGTAACTGGTGTTATCAGCAAGTTTGCGGATGACACGAAGATGGCTGGACTTGCGGATAGCGATGAACATTGTCGGACAATACAGCAGGATATAGATAGGCTGGAAAATTGGGCGGAGAAATGGCAGATGGAATTTAATCCAGATAAATGCGAAGTGATGCATTTTGGTAGAACTAATGTAGGGGGGAGTTATCCAATAAATGGCAGAGCCATCAAGAGTATAGAAACACAGAGGGACCTAGGTGTGCAAGTCCACAAATCCTTGAAGGTGGCAACACAGGTGGAGAAGGTGGTGAAGAAGGAATATGGTATGGTTGCCTTTATAGGACAGGGTATAGAATATAAAAGCTGGAGTCTGATGTTGCATCTGTATAGAATGTTGGTTAGGCCACATATGGAGTACTGCGTCCAGTTCTGGTCGCCGCACTACCAGAAGGACGTGGAGGCTTTAGAGAGAGTGCAGAGAAGGTTTACCAGGATGTTGCCTGGTATGGAGGGTCTTAGCTATGAGGAGAGATTGGGTAAACTGGGCTTGTTCTCCCTGGAAAGACGGAGAATGAGGGGGAGACCTAATAGAGGTGTCCAGAATTATGAAGGGTATAGATAGGGTGAACAGTGGGAAGCTTTTTCCCAGGTCGGAGGTGACGATCACGGGGGGTCACGGGCTCAAGGTGAGAGGGGCGAGGTATAACTCAGATATCAGTTTTTTACACAGAGAGTGGTGGGGGCCTGGAATACGCTGCCAAGTAGGGTGGTGGAGGCAGGCACGCTGGCATCGTTTAAGACTTACCTGGATAGTCACATGAGCAGTCTGGGAATGGAGGGATACAAACGAATAGTCTAGTTGGACCAAGGAGTGGCACAGGCTTGGAGGGCCGAAGGGCTTGTTTTCTGTGCTGTTCTGTACTTTGTTCTTTGTTCACATTGAGTGGCAATGGGATAGAGTTCCCCCTCCCCCCTCCCCACATTGAGTGACAATGGGATAGAGTCACACCCACACTGAGTGACAGTGAGGCAGTGTCCCCCCACACCGAGTGACAGTGAGGCAATGTCGCCCCACACCGAGTGACAGTGAGGCAGTGTCGCCCCACCCTGAGTGACAGTGAGGCAGTGTCGCCCCACCCTGAGTGACAGTGAGGCGGTGTCGCCCCACCCTGAGTGACAGTGAGGCAGTGTCGCCCCACCCTGAGTGACAGTGAGGCAGTGTCGCCCCACCCTGAGTGACAGTGAGGCAGTGTCGCCCCACCCTGAGTGACAGTGAGGCAGTGTCGCCCCACCCTGAGTGACAGTGAGGCAGTGTCGCCCCACCCTGAGTGACAGTGAGGCAGTGTCGCCCCACCCTGAGTGACAGTGAGGCAGTGTCACCCCACCCTGAGTGACAGTGAGGCAGTGTCGCCCCACCCTGAGTGACAGTGAGGCAGTGTCGCCCCACACTGAGTGACAGTGAGGCAGTGTCGCCCCACACTGAGTGACAGTGAGGCAGTGTCGCCCCACACTGAGTGAGTGTGAGGCAGTGTCGCCCCACACTGAGTGACAGTGAGGCAGTGTCGCCCCACACTGAGTGACAGTGAGGCAGTGTCGCCCCACACTGAGTGAGTGTGAGGCAGTGTCGCCCCACACTGAGTGACAGTGAGGCAGTGTCGCCCCACACTGAGTGAGTGTGAGGCAGTGTCGCCCCACACTGAGTGACAGTGAGGCAGTGTCGCCCCACCCTGAGTGACAGTGAGGCAGTGTCGCCCCACACTGAGTGACAGTGAGGCAGTGTCGCCCCACACTGAGTGACAGTGAGGCAGTGTCGCCCCACCCTGAGTGACAGTGAGGCAGTGTCGCCCCACCCTGAGTGACAGTGAGGCAGTGTCGCCCCACCCTGAGTGACAGTGCGGCAGTGTCGCCCCACACTGAGTGACAGTGAGGCAGTGTCGCCCCACACTGAGTGAGTGTGAGGCAGTGTCGCCCCACACTGAGTGAGTGTGAGGCAGTGTCGCCCCACACTGAGTGAGTGTGAGGCAGTGTCGCCCCACACTGAGTGACAGTGAGGCAGTGTCGCCCCACCCTGAGTGACAGTGAGGCAGTGTCGCCCCACACTGAGTGACAGTGAGGCAGTGTCGCCCCACACTGAGTGAGTGTGAGGCAGTGTCGCCCCACACTGAGTGAGTGTGAGGCAGTGTCGCCCCACCCTGAGTGACAGTGAGGCAGTGTCGCCCCACACTGAGTGACAGTGAGGCAGTGTCGCCCCACACTGAGTGACAGTGAGGCAGTGTCGCCCCACACTGAGTGACAGTGAGGCAGTGTCGCCCCACACTGAGTGACAGTGAGGCAGTGTCGCCCCACCCTGAGTGACAGTGAGGCAGTGTCGCCCCACACTGAGTGAGTGTGAGGCAGTGTCGCCCCACCCTGAGTGACAGTGAGGCAGTGTCGCCCCACACTGAGTGACAGTGAGGCAGTGTCGCCCCACACTGAGTGAGTGTGAGGCAGTGTCGCCCCACACTGAGTGAGTGTGAGGCAGTGTCGCCCCACACTGAGTGAGTGTGAGGCAGTGTCGCCCCACACTGAGTGACAGTGAGGCAGTGTCCCCCCACCCTGAGTGACAGTGAGGCAGTGTCGCCCCACACTGAGTGACAGTGAGGCAGTGTCCCCCCACACTGTTATATCTTTACAAATGGTTGTAAGGTTGCTTTAAGTGCTGATCACATGATTTGATGGTGATGTCATTACGGTGTGTGTTCAGGATGCTGTTTTACTTTTAGTTTTGTATTGTGCTGTGCAGAGAGCAGCTTTTCAATAAACCTTATTGTGTTTGTGAGAATCTACGTGTGCAAGCCAAGTCTTTTCTTTTTCAGTTAAAACCCTCAATCCTGACATTGTTAGGACACCATAGAAAGATAATTGGTGACGAGTCAGGATTTTACTTCATCAAGAAAAGATCTTAAGGTGGTGAGAAAATTTGTGTGTCCTCACACTTTAATATTGGAAGTCTGGGGAGAATCACCAGCAGGATTAAGTATTAAAAGTGCCAGTGTTGGAAGACCAAGTAAAAAACCAAACAATGTTTTTTTCTGATCAGGAAAGGATGAGATTCCAGGCAGTCCTTTGGGACTTGTTGGGCAAGAGCAGCACCCCCTGAGAAGAATATTCAGAAGAAGAACATGTCTATCTTCAAGAAGAAGAACAAGTTTCATTCTACAAAAAGAATTCACAACATGGAAGGAAGAATCACGACTGTGAAGAGAATGTCCAGAAATATGATGAGCATCTTATCCATACAGGGTGAGTCACATAGATTCCGGGTGATTCCAAAGTTAAACGGACAACATATTAGGACGGAGGTTGATACTATACTGCTGTATCTTTAATTCCTGAGACTATATACCAACAAAAGCAAAAACATCTTCCTTTACAGCCAGCTGTAATTTAAGGACATGGAAGGGATTGTGCTGTTAAAAGGTTACATAATGGTCAATGTCGAGTAGAGTGGACAAACAGTGAAGTTTCCTCTACATGTGGTCTGTGGTAAATTTCCAGCTCTATTTGGGAGATCATGATTGGAGAAGATAAAGTTTAATTGGAATGTTGTCAACAGATTGGCTGATGCCAAAACTGGCCGACAGCACCTTCTGGATAAGAGTATATTCGAAGAGAATCAATGAAGGGAGTTCAAGTGAAACTCAAGATAAAGCCTAATAGTCCACCAGAAAGTCTCAAAGCAAGTGCGGTGTCATATGTAAGTCATCTCAAGGTTGAAGAAGAATGAGTACAACTTATTTGGGGCAGCAAGTGGTTAACACTGCTGCCTCACAGCCCAGGGACCTACGTTCAATTCCATCTTGGGTGACTGTCTGTGTGGACTTTGCATGTTCTCCCCATGTCTGTGTAGGTTTCCCCTGGATGCTCAGGTTTCCTCCCACAGTCTGAAATTTGTGGGTTAAGTTGATGGGCCATGGTAAATTGTTCCTTAGTGTCAGGGGAATTAGCAGGATAAATACGTGGGGTTATGGGGATAAGACCTGGGTGGGATTGTTGTCAGTGTATGGGTTGATAGGCCAAATGACCTCTTCCTGCACTACAGCGATTCTATGATTGTTAATACTGGTGTGTTAGAGCAGGTTACAATGGGTGACTGGACTACCCCTATTGTACCTGTACGAAAACAGATGGTTCAGTTTGTGTTTGTGGTGATTTTAAAACAAACATAAATCCAGTGTTGTGTGCTGATCAATATCTATTTCCTTTAGTTGAAGATTTGTTTGCTGGATTATCAAGTGGGCAGAAATTCCACAAGAATGATCTTCATAAGCGTTTTTACAGATTAATGTAGCCACTGAATCGCAACCAGTGCTTACCATTGTTGCACATAAACCTTTTTTTTTCATTGTAAAAATTGCCTTTTGGAATAACATCCATGCCAACCTATTCCAAACATTGATGGATCAGATCTTAAGTGGTCTCTCTGGTGTACAATGTTACCTGGATGATATTCTAATTATAGGGTTCAGTGAACAGGAGCATTTGAATAATGTAGTAGCAACATTGGAATGTCTTCAAGAACATGGTCTGCATATCAAGAAAGAAAAGTGTGCCATTTTTCAGCCTTCGGTCCAGTATTTGGTCACTTTATTGATAGTTAAGGCCTACATAAAGCACCTAAAAAAAAAAAAGCACACTATATATAAACACCATGTCCAACAAATGTGATGTAATTGAGGTCCGTTCTAGGATTAGTAAATTATTTTGGTAAATTTGTTCCTAACTTATCTACATTATTGAAGCCATTGCATAAATTACCATGTGTGAAAGAGTCATGGGGCTGGACAACAGAACGTGAGAAAGCATACAAGGATGTCAAGGATGCTTTTCAGAAGTCTGAAGTATTGGTTGATTTTAATCTGAAGCTACCGTAACTGCTTGCTTGCAACACTTCATTTTATGGGGTAGCAGCAGTCATTTTAGATATTATACCTTTGGGGGGAGAACAACTGATATATTTTGCTTTGCATACTCTGGTGCTGAATCTAACAGCTCAGCTTGAAAAAGTAGCATTGAGTATAATTTCCACCATTAAATGGTCATCATTTCACATTATTGACTGATTATCAATCCTTAACTACTATTTTTGGGCTGAATAAAGACATGCTGTCGTTAGCTGCTAACCGATTACAAAAATGGTCACTGATCTTATCTGCAAATTCTTAAGATATAAAGTATCATCAATCAGAGTGTCATGCTGATACCGATGTATTGTCACGCTTAGCTTTACCTATTGAGCAGATGCCACCAACTAGTTTTGCTAATATTCTTTAGTTTTCGCATGCCTGTGACAGCTTCTCAGGTTCAGAGACATACCAGAAATGACCCAGGATGGAGAGGTGTGGATATGGTATTGAAAGGATTGATAACTGGAATGCATTGTCCACATCCTGATTTGAAACCATATGTGTCAAGAAAGTTTGAGTTGCCCGTCCAAGGTGTGTGTCGATTGTGCGGAATCCGAGTGATCATTCCTCCTAGTCTGTGTGAAAAAGTTCTTGAACAACTACATAAAGGTCATCTGGTATAGTCCAGATGAAGGAATTGGCATGTAGTTATTTTTGGTGGTCGGGTCTCAATGTTCAGAATGAAGAAGTGGGACATTGTCAATCCTGTGCACAAATAAGAAATACACCACCTTTACACCCTTGGGAGTGGCCTAAAATTCCATGGCAACCATTACATGTAGATTTTTCTGGTCTGTTTGAGTGTTACATATTCGTAGTCTTAATTGATACACACTCCAAGTGGCCAGATATTGTTGTCATGAGATCTACTACATCTGAACAAACCATTGAAAAACTTCATGCAATTTTTGCAAGATTAGGTAAACATGAACAGATTGTTAGTGATAATGGTTCCAAGTTTGTTCCACAATGGTTTGAGCATTATCTCAAATTAAGTGGTTTTTGGCATTTAAAATGAATCCGTCAACCAGTGGATTAGCTGAAAAATTCATACAGTCCTTGAACATTCTTTAAAAGCTTCAAAAGAGCAGGTTCGTTATCATGTTGTGTGAATAGCTTTTTGGCACCTTAAAGAAATACTACTCATGCAACTACCTAAAGTTCACCTGCATTACTCCTCTTAAAGGGAAAATTGAGGACTACGTTTGATTTGTTATTACCTCCAGATACTTCATAGATGATAGAGTGTCAACAACAACCTCGAGTTGCTAGATGAGAAGTGAGGGCAAAATAACACTCATTTCAACAAGGAGGTCAATGTTCGCATGTAATTATGCCACGAGTTGGTACATTGCGAGAGGTTTCGAGTACAGGAGCAGGGATGTGTTGTTGCAATTATATGGGGCCTTAGTGAGGCCACACCTCAAGTATTATGTGCAGTTTTGGTCCCTTTTCTGTGGAAGAATGTTCTTGCTATCGAGGGAGTACAGCGAAGGTTTACCAGGCTGATTCTGGGGATGGCAGGACTGACGTATGAGGAGAAATTGACTAGGTTAGGATTGTTTTTTCTGGAGTTCAGACGAATGAGGGGGGATCTCATAGAGACTTATAAAATTCTAACAGGACGAGACAGGGTAGATGCAGGGAAGATATTCCTGATGGTGGGGGAGTCCAGAACCAGGGGTCGCAGTCTGAGGATTCAGGGTAGACCATTTAGGACGGAGGTGAGGAGACATTTCTTCACCCAAAGAGTGGTAAGCCTGTGGAATTCATGACCACAGGAAGTAGTTGATGCCAAAACATTGAGTGTATTCAAGGGACGGCTAGATATAGCACTTGGGGCGAATGGGGAGCAAGCAGGATTAGGCTATTGAGTTGAATGATTAGCCATGATCATAATGAATGGCAGAGTGGGCTCAAAGGGCCGAATGGCCTCCTCCTGCTCCTGTCTTCTATGTTTCTACGAGTGAGAAATGGGTACCAGCCATAGTTCTCGCAAAAACGGGTCCAATTTCTTACACGGTTCAAACTGAAGATGAATGAGACACCATGCTGACCAATTGCTGTCATCTCAAAATGATTTCTCAGAATCATCTGCAGAAGTGCCAACTTCTTTCACCCCTAGTGTTGTGAATACTACTACGGAAGAGTTATTTGAATCTGAGTTGCCTTATGATTATGTCTTTGCTACTTAGCTATCCGTGAGAATGTTGCAGAATTAGCTCCAAGAGAATAAGGGGGCAGAATTTTACCGGCACTTCCACCTGAGGTTTGTACAATCCTTCCCAAAGCCAACGGAGAATGCCATTCTCCGAGCCTCACCCGCCCCCGGAATCGGGGCAGTCGTGCCAGTAAAATTCTGGCCTAAGTATGTACTTATTCTTACTATTACTTACTGAATTTCCAAATCATACTTCTAAGGTCAAGGACAGCCAAATTCCAGAATGTCATATACAACCCAAGAGGAATAGACGTCCTCCTGATGAATTTTCTTATTGACTGTGTATAATGATTAATGATGCATAGCACTTATAATGCACTCATCGTACATCATAATGATACACAGGGAGGCACAGTGGTTAGCACTGCTGCCTCACAGCGCCAAGGACACAGGTTCGATTCCCGACCTGGGTCACTGTCTGTGTGGAGTTTGCACGTTCTCCCCGTGTCTGCGTGTGTTTCCTCCGGGTGCTCCAGTTTCCTCCCACACTCCAAAAGGTGTGCGGGTTAGGTGGATTGGCCATGCTAAATTGTCCCTTGGTGTTACGGGGACTAACTAGGGTAAATGCATAGGGTTATGGGGATAAGGCTTGGACGGGCTTGTACTCGGTGCAGACTCGATGGGCCAAATGGCCGCCTTCCGCACTGTAGGGTTCTATACTGTGTCTAAGGTATTACTGATCCTATGTATGACATCAAAGTAATTTGTTGTAATGACCATAGAGATAAAGGGGGAGGGATGTTATATATTTAAAAAGGGGTTGTAAGGTTACTTTAAGAGTTGATGATCCATGATGGTGATGTCATTAGGATGTACGTTCAGGATGCTTGTGTTACTTTCAGTTTTGTATTGTGCTGAGAAGAGAGAGCAGCTCTTGCAAAAAACCTGCTGCGTGTTTGCTGGAATGTACGTGTGCAAACCAAGTCTTCTCTTTTTCTGTTAAAACCCACAACCCCTAACATAGTTAGGACGGTACATACACCAAATGAAAATCAGACAGTTACCCCCACACCGAGTGACAATGCGATAGAGTTACTCCCACACGGAGTGACAGTGAGAGTCACCTTGACACGGAGTGACAGTGAGAGTCACCTTGACACGGAGTGACAGTGAGAGTCACCTTGACACGGAGTGACAGTGAGAGTCACCTTGACACGGAGTGACAGTGAGAGTCACCTTGACACGGAGTGACAGTGAGAGTCACCTTGACACGGAGTGACAGTGAGAGTCACCTTGACACGGAGTGACAGTGAGAGTCACCTTGACACGGAGTGACAGTGAGAGTCACCTTGACACGGAGTGACAGTGAGAGTCACCTTGACACGGAGTGACAGTGAGAGTCACCTTGACACGGAGTGACAGTGAGAGTCACCTTGACACGGAGTGACGGTGGGATAGAGTCACCCCCACACGGAGTGACGGTGGGACAGAGTCACCCCCACACGGAGTGACGGTGGGACAGAGTTACTCCCACAACGAGTGACAGTGAGACAGAGTCACTCCCACACCGAGTGACAGTGGGATAGAGTCACTCCCACACCGAGTGACAGTGGGATAGAGTTACTCCCACAACGAGTGACAGTGGGATAGAGTTACTCCCACAACGAGTGACAATGGGATAGAGTTACTCCCACAACGAGTGACAGTGGGATAGAGTTACTCCCACAGTGACCGACGGTGAGAGTCACCCCCACACCGAGTGACAATGGGATAGAGTTACCCCCACAGCGACCGACGGTGAGAGTCACCCCCACACCGAGTGACAGTGGGATAGAGTTACTCCCACAACGAGTGACAGTGAGAGTCACCCCCACACTGAGTGACAGTGAGAGTCACCCCCACACCGAGTGACAGTGGGATAGAGTTACTCCCACAACGAGTGACAGTGAGAGTCACCCCCACACTGAGTGACAGTGAGAGTCACCCCCACACCGAGTGACAGTGGGATAGAGTTACTCCCACACTGAGTGACAATGGGATAGAGTTACTCCCACAACGAGTGACAGTGAGAATCACTCCCACACCGACTGACGGTGAGAATCATCCCCACACCGAGTGACAATGGGATAGAGTTACTCCCACAACGAGTGACGGTGAGAATCATCCCCACACCGAGTGACAGTGGGATAGAGTCACCCCCACACCGAGTGACAGTGGGATAGACCCCCCCCACACTGAATGACAATGGGATTGAGTCACCCCCACACTGAGTGACAGTGAGAGTCACCCCCACACTGAGTGACAGTGAGATAGTCACCCCCACACTGTGACAATGGGATAAAGACCCCCCCCCACACTGGGTGACAATGGGATAGAGTTACCCCCACACTGGGTGACAATGGGAGAGTCCCCCCACACTGAGTGACAGTGAGATAGTCACCCCCACACTGTGACAGTGGGATAAAGACCTCCCCCCCCCCCACACTGGGTGACAATGGGAGAGTCCCCCCACACTGAGTGACACTGGGATATAGTCACCCCCACACTGAGTGACAGTGGGATTGAGTTACTCCCACAACGAGTGACAGTGAGAATCACTCCCACACCGACTGACGGTGAGAATCATCCCCACACCGAGTGACAATGGGATAGAGTTACTCCCACGAGTGACAGTGAGAATCACTCCCACACCGAGTGACAGTGAGAGTCACTCCCACACCGACTGACAGTGAGATAGAGTCACCCCCACACTGAGTGACAATGAGATAGAGTCACCCCCACACTGAGTGACAGTGAGATAGAGTCACCCCCACACTGAGTGACAATGGGATTGAGTCACCCCCACACCGAGTGACAATGGGATAAAGTTCCCCCCACACTGAGTGACAATGGGATAAAGCCATGATGGGATACAGTTATCCCACCTGATTTTTGATGTGGTAGAGTTATACACATGGTGACTCACAACGGGGTGGAGATGGGATGGAATTTTTTCAAGTGTATCATGCTTTTTAAAAACGTGAAACTAGTTTTAAATTAGATTTTGCTGCTTTTGAGTGAAAAGATTCTGCTGTAAAAATACTAATGATTGTAATGTGATTGAGGAGAATGTCTCCTGGGTTTTTGCTGTTCATTTATTGGAATGGATATTCAGTGAGGGCCATTTATCTGGAAGGAGAAGGTGGAATCCTTCAGTTTATTTTCCTGCAACTGGAAAGACCCAGCTGGAATCTGGAACAGGGTTGGAGCCACTCTGATTGTGTGTCCAGTCTGGCTTTTATTTGCTGATTGGAAAAAGTATCAACATTTATTGAAGGAACGGCAATGTATTTCCAAGTCTGGATGGTGAGAAACTTGGGGAACTTCCACGTGTTGGTGTTCCCAGGTACCTGCTACTCTTGTCCTTCTAGATGGTAGAGCTGGTGGGTTTGGAAGGTGCTGCCGAAGGATCGTTGGTGAGTTCCTGCAGTGCATCTTTAGATGGTACATATGTTTATTGGTGGTGGTGGGAGTGAATGTTGAAGGTGATGGATAGCATGCCATTCAGGCTGCTTTGTCCTGGATGGTGTCAGGCTTCTTGAGTGTTGATGGAGCTGCGCCCAACTAGGCAAGTGGAAATTATTCCATCACATTCCTGACATGTGCCTTGTAGACGTTGGACAGGCTTTGGGGAGTCAGGAGGTGAATTACTCTCGGCAGAATTCCCAGTCTCTGAACTGCTCCTGTAGCTTTTTATTTATGCGGCTCGTGCTGTTCAGTTTTTGATAAATGGCATCCTCAGAATTCGGCAATGGTAATGCCATTGAAGGAACAATGGTTAGATCCTCTCTTTTTAAGTTTAAAAGTTTTAAGTTTATTTGTTATTGTCACAAGTAGGCTTACATTAACACTACAATGAAGTTACATGAAAATGCCCCAGTCGTCACACTCTGGCACCTGTTCGGGTACACTGAAGGAGAATTTTGCATCGCTAAATGCACCTAACCAGCACATCTTTCAGACTGTGAGTGGAAACTGGAGCACCCGGAGGAAACCCACACAGACACAGGGAGAATGTGCAAACTCCACACTAGACAGTGACCCAAGCCAGGAATCGAACCCGGGACCCTGGCGCTGTGAGGCAGCAGTGTTAACCACTGCGCCGCCCTCAAAGTTGGAGATCGTCATTGTCTAGCACTTCTTTGGCATAAATATTACTTGCTACTTGACCTGGATGAGGAAGTGGAGGGATGGGTTGGTAAGTTTGCTGACGACACCAAGGTAGGTGGTGTTGTGGATAGTTTGGAGGGATGTCAGAAGTTGCAGCGAGACATAGATAGAATGCAAGACTGGGCGGAGAAGTGGCAGATGGACTTCAACCCGGATAAGTGTGTGGTGATCCATTTTGGCAGATCCAATGGGATGAAGCAGCAGTATAATATGAAGGGTACCATTCTTAGCAGTGTAGAGGATCAGAAGGACCTTGGGGTCCGGGTCCATAGGACTCTTAAATCGGCCTCGCAAGTGGAGGATGCGGTCAAGAAGGCGTACGGCGTACTGGCCTTCATTAATCGAGGGATTGAGTTTAGGAGTCGGGAGATAATGCTGCAGCTTTATAGGACCCTGGTTAGACCCCACTTGGAGTACTGCGCGCAGTTCTGGTCACCTCATTACAGGAAAGATGTTGAAGCCATTGAAAGGGTGCAGAGGAGATTTACAAGGATGTTGCCTGGATTGGGGGGCATGCCTTATGAGGATAGGTTGAGGGAGCTTGGTCTCTTCTCCCTGGAGAGACGAAGGATGAGAGGTGACCTGATAGAGGTTTACAAGATGTTGAGAAGTCTGGATAGGGTAGACTCCCAGAGGCTATTTCCAAGGGCTGAAATGGTTGCTACGAGAGGACACAGGTTTAAGGTGCTGGGGGGTAGGTACAGAGGAGAGGTCAGGGGTAAGTTTTTCACTCAGAGGGTGGTGGGTGAGTGGAATCGGCTGACGTCGGTGGTGGTGGAGGCAAACTCGTTGGGGTCTTTTAAGAGACTTCTGGATGAGTACATGGGATTTAATGGGATTGAGGGCTATAGATAGGCCTAGAGGTGGGGATGTGATCGGCGCAACTTGTGGGCCGAAGGGCCTGTTTGTGCTGTGGCTTTCTATGTTCTATGTTCTATGTACTTGACAGCTGAAGCCTCGATATTGTCCGATCTTGTTGCATTTGGACATGGACTGCTTCATTATCTGAGGAGTTGCAAATGATACTGAACGTTGTGCAATCATCAGTGAACACCCCTATTTCTGACCTTATGATGAATGCAAGGTCATTGATGAAGCAGCTGAAGATGGTTGAGCCTCGGAACTTCTGCAGTGATGTCCTGGAAATGAGATAATTGGTCAAGTCCAGAGGTAACAAAGGCAAGAATGAGGGTTTCAGCAGCAGATGAGCTGGGGTAGGGATGAATTCCAGCAATATTAATGGAGTTAGAAATATCTCAGCTGATATGTGGTTGGAAGCACATCTTCAGGTGAAATATGATACCAAGGGGTTGAGAACAGTCATGTACATTGAAGGAATGGCAATAAACTGTCCATTTGAGACAGCTGCCAAGGGGAGTGGGGAGGCAGTGGTGCAGTGGTATTGTCACTGGACTAATAATCCAGAGAACCAGGGTAATGTTCTGGGGCCCAGGTTTAAATCCCACCACGGCAGATGGTGAAATTTGAACTCAATTTTTTAAAAAATCTAATGATGACCATTGTCGATTGTTGTAAAAACCCATCTGGTTTTATGCTGGGAATTATGCTTAGAACCAAAGGAAGTAGGTGAGATCCTAAACGAATACTTTGCATCAGTATTCACAAAGGAGAGGGACATGTTGACTGGTAGTGTCTCAGAGAGATGTGTTGACCCGTTAGAAAAAATCTCAATTACAAGGGAGGAAGTGTTAGGTTTTTTAGGAAACATTAAGACAGACAAATCCCCAGGGTCAGATGGCATCTATCCTCGACTCCTCAGGGAGGCAAGAGATGAAATTGCTGGGCCTCTAACAGAAATCTTTGTCTCTTCACTGGACACAGGTGAGGTCCCAGAGGATTGGAGGATAGTGAATGTGGTCCCGTTATTTAAGAAGGGTAGCAAGGATAACCCGGGTAATTATAGGCCGGTGAGCTTGACGTCCGTGGTAGGGAAGTTATTGGAGAAGATTCTTGGAGATAGGATATATGGGCATTTAGAACTGAATAATCTAATTAGCGATAGACAGCATGGTTTTGTACGAGGGAGGTCATGCCTCACAAATTTGGTTGAGTTTTTTGAGGAGGTGACAAAAACGATTGAGGAGGGAAGGGCCGTGGATGTCTTCTATATGGATTTTAGTAAAGCGTTTGACAAGGTCCCTCATGGCAGGCTGGTGCAAAAGGTTAAATCTCACGGGATAAAAGGTGAGCTCGCTAGATGGGTGGAGAACTGGCTTAGCCATAGATTTAGCCATAGATATAGCCATAGAGCCATTTATTTGCTACCAAATAAACCTGTTGGACTTTAACCTGGTGTTGTTAAAATGCTTACTGTGTTTAGCCATAGAAGACAGAGGGTAACAGTCTTTTTCCGGTTGGAGGTCTGTGACTAGTGGTGTTCCGCAGGGCTCTGTACTGGGACCTCTGCTGTTTGTGATATACATAAATGATTTGGAGGAAGATGTAGCTGGTGCGATCAGTAAGTTTGCGGACGACACAAAGATTGCTGGAGTTGAGGATAGTGATGAACATTGTCAGAGAATACAGCAGGATATAGATAGGCTGGAACATTGGGCGGAGAAATGGCAGATGGAATTTAATCCAGATAAATGCAAAGTGATGCATTTCGGTAGATCTAATGTAAGGGGGAGCTATACAATACATGGCAGAACCATCAGGAGTATAGACACACAGGGACCTGGGTGTACAAGTCCACAGATCCTTAAAGGTGGCAGTACAGGTGGAGAGGGTGGTGAAGAAAGCATATGGCATGCTTGCCTTTATTGGATAGGGCATAGAATATAAAAGTTGGCATATGATGTTGCGGCTGTATAGAACGTTGGTTAGGCCACATTTGGAATACTGCGTCCAGTTCTGGTTGCCACACTACCAGAAGGACGTGGAGGCTTTGGAGAGAGTACAGAAAAGGTTTACCAGGATGTTGCCTGGTATGGAGGGTCTTAGCTATGAGGAGAGATTGGGTAAACTGGGCTTGTTCTCCCTGGAAAGACGGAGGATGAGGGGCGACCTAATAGAGGTGTATAAAATTATGAAGGGCATAGATAGGGTGAACAGTGGGAAGCTTTTTCCCAGGTCGGAGGTGACGAACACAAGGGGTCACAGATTCAAGGTGAGGGGGGCAAGGTTCAACACTGATGTCAGGGGAATGTATTTTACACAGAGGGTGGTGGGGGCCTGGAATGCACTCCCAGGCAAAGTTATTGAGGAGGACACGCTGGGATCATTTAAGACTTATCTAGATAGCCACATGATCAGACTGGGAATAGAGGGATACAAACGAATGGTCTAGTTGGGCACATGAGCAGCGCAGGCTTGGAGGGCCGACGGGCCTGTTCCTGTGCTGTATTGTTCTTTGTTCTTTGGTTTGCTGATGTCCTTTGGGTGAAGGAAATCTGCCGTCCTTACCCGTTATGGCCTACATGTGACTCCAGAGCCACAGCAATGTGGTTGACTCTCAACTGCCCTCTGAAATGGAAGTCAGTTAGGGATGGGCAATAAATGCTGGCCCAGGCAATGACGCCCACAAAAAAAGGATGGAGACGGTAGCTAGGGATGAAGTTTGATTGTTTTGGGAATCACTGGCAGTTTCTGAGACTGCTTTCATGTTGAATTTCCTGCAGTTAAATGTGGGCTCAGATTACAGTCTCCCACAAAGTGTTCAGATTACACTTCCCTACACAGGAACTCCAGTGTAGTCAGACTGAGCTAAATTGCCGACTCCAGCCCCCAAAGACTTGAACAAGAAAAATAGCCACACTTCTCGATCAGGAATGTTCATTACTGTTTGGCATGGAGGTAGGTGGCTGTCTTCTCCGTTGTCCGTGTGGAATATCGGCTTGCTTCACTTGGTGTTTCAGTAAGTGTGGGAGTGTTCTTCCCACTGTTAAACCTTCATTCTTAGTTTAATTCAGAAACCAGGTAAATTCCTGAGGCTAACAGTGTAGAGGTGGGGAGGATGTAATGGAGGTACTTAATAAGGGAATCGATAGCTTTGAGAAACTGCTTCCCCTTGTTTGGGATGTTGCTTGACCCAGAACAAATGTAGGCGAGTGCGTACAGGGATAATGGGTATTTGGTGTGAGTAAGGCTGTAGCCAACAGAATTATGGATGATCTCAGGCTTACTGAAGGAGAGTAGGTGCAATGTCAGTTATGGAAATTGGTGGTCTTAGTTTGAAGCTCATATCTTAAAGTCAGATATGACACTGAGATTATGAAGACTGTGATTCAGCCGCAGACTATTGCAAATCCAGTAAGTCCTCATTTAAAGTTGTTTCACTTTAAGGTTAGTTAGCTGCTGGGGTAAGTAATCCCGTTTAGCATTGTGAGATTCGTTTTAATGTCATTTCCCACTAGTCTGACATCTGGCAACGTGATCCAATCAGCATCATTTTGAAGCGACCCCTCCCCCTAGCTTACCTTCCAACTTGTGGTCTCTCCCATTCCCTGAGTCACCCCCTCTCTCTCTCTCTTCCCTCTCCTGAACTTTCATGCCTGTTCAAGATTCAGATTCGATCTAATTCCGGAGCTCCGGGATTGTGAAGTGTCGGTCCAGATGATACGGAAGTGCTGGGCCGGGCTGTTATAATCTCTGTGAAGCCCCTCCTGTTTCTCATTTCCACAGCCTCACTGAGGGTTCAGGAAAGGAAAGCAACAAGTAGGAGCATTTAAAAAACGCATGGATTATCACACCCTCAGCTCGGAGCTTTGACATCAATGGGATCCACACTTTGCAATCCTGGAGTTCTGGCACGGGATTGGATCTGGATCATGAACAGGAACACAGCTGTTAAAGAGTCAGGGAAGGCCAGAGTCAGCAGGAATCAATGAGAGGATAGGTCCAGGAGCGGGATAGGCCAGAAAGTGAAGTGTCAGGAAGAGGGATAGGCCCCAAGGTGAAGGGTCAGGAAGAGGGATAGGCCTCAAGGTGAAGAGTCAGGAAGAGAGATAGGCCTCAAGGTGAAGGGTCAGGAAGAGGGATAGGCCTCAAGGTGAAGAGTCAGGAAGAGAGATAGGCCTCAAGGTGAAGGGTCGGGAAGAGGGATAGGCCTCAAAGTGAAGGGTCGGGGAATTGAGAGAGGTCTCAAAGTGAAGGGTCAGGGACGAAGGGTCTGTGGGTCAGAGTGAGATGTGGAGTGAGCAGGTGGTTTGGGAAACAGGTGGCAGTGAGCAGTTGGTATTCTAAGTAAAAAGTTGAATTGTTTTAGATATTTTATTTTATAAGTTATTTAATTTACAAAACCAAAATTTAGCAATGTGGAGTAACTTAGAAATACCCGTTTCCCAAATTCCACATCCCAAACTCCACTCCCAAACTTCCTTGCACTCCACATCTCACTCTGACCCACAGACCCTTCCTCCCTGACCCTTCACTTTGTGACCTCTCTCGATTCCCCGACCCTTCACCTTGAGGCCTATCCCTCTTCCTGACCATAGTTTGGATTTATGATGGGGAAGGTCTTACAGAATGTAACCACACAGGTTTCAATAGGAAAATGAAATACACTTAAAGTAGTTTTATTTAATGTTGCACTTTTCAGAAATGCAACTACAACTAAAGGGAAAACAGAAATGCAGCCTGTTTCTTAATGCCCAAAGAGAACTGGATGTTCTTGTTTATGAGTCATTGAAAGCTAATATGCAGGGACAGCAACTAGTGAGGAAGGTAAATTATATGTTGGCCTTCATTGTAAAGGGATTTGAATACAGGAATAAACAGTGGTTAGTGCCAGGGACCCGATTCAGTCCCAGCCTCGGGTCACTGTCTGTGTGGAGTTTGCACATTCTCCCCATGTCTGCGTGGGTTTCATAGAAACATGGAAAATAGAAGCAGGAGTAAGCCATTCGGCCCTTCAAGCCTGTTCCATCATTCATTTTGACTATGGCTGATCCTCAAATTCACTTGATCCCTCCGGGTGCTCCAGTTTCCTCCCACGGTCCAAAGATATGCAGGTTAGGTGGATTGGCCATGCTAAATTGCCCCTTAGTGTCCCAAGATGTGTAAGTTAGGGGAGTTAGTGGGGGTTACGGGAATATTTTTCTCTGCATAAATGCTGCTAGCTCTGCTGACCGTTTCCTGCTAATGGGGGGAATTCTCCGACCTCCCAAGCCGTGTGTTTCCCAGTGGCGGGTGATGCCGTGCTGTTTGCTGGCGGCGGGATTCTTTGGTCCCGCTGCTGTCAATGTGATTTCCCGTTGATGTCACCACATGCTAGTGGGAAACCTGCGGGCGGGGGCGTGCTGCCAGCGGGACCTGAGAATCGCGCCGGTGCACACGGCGGGAGAATCGCACCGGTGCACATGGCGGGAGAATCGCACCGGTGCACATGGCGGGAGAATCGCACCGGTGCACATGGCGGGAGAATCGCACCGGTGCACATGACGGGAGAATCGCACCAGTGCACATGACGGGAGAATCGCACCAGTGCACATGACGGGAGAATCGCACCGGTGCGCACGGCGGGAGAATCGCACCGGTGCACATGGCGGGAGAATCGCACCGGTGCACATGACGGGAGAATCGCACCAGTGCACATGGCGGGAGAATCACACCGGTGCACATGGCGGGAGAATCACACCGGTGCACATGACGGGAGAATCGCACCAGTGCACATGGCGGGAGAATCGCACCGGTGCACATGGCGGGAGAATCACACCGGTGCGCACGGCGGGAGAATCGCACCGGTGCACATGATGGGAGAATCGCACCAGTGCACACGGCGGGAGAATCGCACCGGTGCACATGACGGGAGAATCGCACCAGTGCACATGACGGGAGAATCGCACCAGTGCACACGGCGGGAGAATCGCACCGGTGCACATGGCGGGAGAATCGCACCAGTGCACATGGCGGGAGAATCGCACCAGTGCACACGGCGGGAGAATCGCACCGGTGCACATGGCGGGAGAATCGCACCAGTGCACATGGCGGGAGAATCGCACCAGTGCACATGGCGGGAGAATCGCACCGGTGCACATGGCGGGAGAATCACACCGGTGCGCACGGCGGGAGAATCGCACCGGTGCACATGACGGGAGAATCGCACCAGTGCACACGGCGGGAGAATCGCACCGGTGCACATGACGGGAGAATCGCACCAGTGCACATGACGGGAGAATCGCACCAGTGCACACGGCGGGAGAATCGCACCGGTGCACATGGCGGGAGAATCGCACCAGTGCACATGGCGGGAGAATCGCACCGGTGCACATGACGGGAGAATCGCACCAGTGCACATGGCGGGAGAATCGCACCAGTGCACATGGCGGGAGAATTGCACCGGTGCACATGGCGGGAGAATCGCACCAGTGCACATGGCGGGAGAATCGCACCGGTGCACATGACGGGAGAATCGCACCAGTGCACATGGCGGGAGAATCGCACCGGTGCACATGGCGGGAGAATCACACCGGTGCGCACGGCGGGAGAATCGCACCGGTGCACATGACGGGAGAATCGCACCAGTGCACATGGCGGGAGAATCGCGCCGGTGCACATGGCGGGAGAATCGCACCGGTGCACATGGCGGGAGAATCACACCGGTGCACATGGCGGGAGAATCACACCGGTGCACATGGCGGGAGAATCACACCGGTGCACATGGCGGGAGAATCACACCGGTGCACATGGCGGGAGAATCGCGCCGGTGCACATGACGGGAGAATCGCACCGGTGCACATGGCGGGAGAATCGCGCCGGTGCACATGGCGGGAGAATCGCGCCGGTGCACATGGCGGGAGAATCGCGCCGGTGCACATGACGGGAGAATTGCACCGGTGCACATGGCGGGAGAATCGCACCGGTGCGCACGGCGGGAGAATCGCACCGGTGCGCACGGCGGGAGAATCGCACCGGTGCGCACGGCGGGAGAATCGCGCCGGTGCGCACGGCGGGAGAATCGCACCGGTGCACATGGCGGGAGAATCGCACCAGTGCACATGGCGGGAGAATCGCGCCGGTGCACACGGCGGGAGAATCGCACCGGTGCACATGACGGGAGAATCGCGCCGGTGCACATGACGGGAGAATTGCACCGGTGCACATGGCGGGAGAATCGCGCCGGTGCACATGGCGGGAGAATCGCACCGGTGCACATGGCGGGAGAATCGCACCGGTGCACATGGCGGGAGAATCGCACCGGTGCACATGGCGGGAGAATCGCACCGGTGCACATGGCGGGAGAATCGCACCAGTGCACATGACGGGAGAATCACACCGGTGCACATGGCGGGAGAATCGCACCGGTGCACATGGCGGGAGAATCGCACCGGTGCACATGGCGGGAGAATCGCACCGGTGCGCACGGCGGGAGAATCGCACCGGTGCACATGGCGGGAGAATCGCACCGGTGCACATGGCGGGAGAATCGCGCCGGTGCGCACGGCGGGAGAATCGCACCGGTGCACATGGCGGGAGAATCGCGCCGGTGCACATGGCGGGAGAATCGCGCCGGTGCACATGACGGGAGAATCGCGCCGGTGCACATGACGGGAGAATCGCGCCGGTGCACATGGCGGGAGAATTGCACCGGTGCACATGGCGGGAGAATCACGCCGGTGCACATGATGGGAGAATCGCGCCGGTGCGCACGGCGGGAGAATCGCACCGGTGCACATGGCGGGAGAATCGCACCGGTGCACATGACGGGAGAATCGCACCAGTGCACATGGCGGGAGAATCGCACCAGTGCACATGGCGGGAGAATCACACCGGTGCACATGGCGGGAGAATCGCACCAGTGCACATGGCGGGAGAATCACGCCGGTGCACATGGCGGGAGAATCACACCGGTGCACATGGCGGGAGAATCGCGCCGGTGCACATGGCGGGAGAATCGCGCCGGTGCACATGGCGGGAGAATCGCGCCGGTGCACATGGCGGGAGAATCGCGCCGGTGCACATGGTGGGAGAATCGCGCCGGTGCACATGGCGGGAGAATCGCGCCGGTGCACATGGCGGGAGAATCGCGCCGGTGCACACGGCGGGAGAATCGCGCCGGTGCACATGGTGGGAGAATCGCGCCGGTGCGCACGGCGGGAGAATCGCGCCGGTGCACACGGCGGGAGAATCGCGCCGGTGCACATGGTGGGAGAATCGCGCCGGTGCACATGGTGGGAGAATCGCGCCGGTGCACATGGTGGGAGAATCGCGCCGGTGCACATGGTGGGAGAATCGCGCCGGTGCACATGGTGGGAGAATCGCGCCGGTGCACACGGCGGGAGAATCGCACCGGTGCACATGGTGGGAGAATCGCGCCGGTGCACATGGTGGGAGAATCGCGCCGGTGCACATGGTGGGAGAATCGCGCCGGTGCACACGGCGGGAGAATCGCGCCGGTGCACATGGTGGGAGAATCGCGCCGGTGCACATGGTGGGAGAATCGCGCCGGTGCACACGGCGGGAGAATCGCGCCGGTGCACATGGTGGGAGAATCGCGCCGGTGCACATGGCGGGAGAATCTCCCCATTTCAGATGTTGGAATGCAAAATTCAAACTAAACTGTTGAATGGTGATGTCAGGAAACAGTTCTTCATCCCAAAGGTAATTTGGAACTTTTCTCCAAAAGATAATGAGGCTAGGATAATTTGAAAATATTCAACTGTGGTTGCAGCTTTTTGTGAGATATTTGGTTAAGATATTGTCAGCCCTGATTGAATGGTAGAATCATCTGGAGATGCTGATTGACTGATTCCTGTTCCTATGATCCTGGGAATTAAGAATTAAATGATACAAGCTCCCAGGAAAGACTGAATAACAACAACACTCGATGGACTGGACTTCAAAACTCAGGGTAATTTTCCAAATCAGTGTGCATTCCACTTGATAACATATAGTGCAGTGGGACAGAATATTGTCAAGTTTGCTGTTGGTATATACACTATTTTCAAACAGTAAATGTATTTTAAATTCTATAATGTATATAGTCATACACAGGCACACACTTACTGTTAAGTAAAAAGTGGTATTTACACACCAACTATATTTTTTATATAAATATATCTCTCTATATAGCATTGATATAGCATTTTTCTCAGTGTAACTGAGTTACAAAATATTTGTGAATGGCACAAAACCTGGAATTATTGGAAACTGAGAGGAGAATAATGACAGACTTCAGGATCATAGAATCATAAAATCCTACAGTGCAGAAGGAGGCCATTCAGCCCATCAAGTCTGCACTGACCACAATCCCACCCAGCCCCTATCCCCATAACCCCATGTATTGACCCTGCTAGTCCTCCCGACACAAAGGGGCAACTCAGTATAGCCAATCCACCTCGCCCGCACATTTTTGGATAGTGGGAGGAAACCGGAGCACTCAGAGGAAACCCTCGCAGACATGGGGAGAATGTGCAAACTCCACACAGACAGTGACCCAAGCCGGGAATCGAACCCAGGTCCCTGGTGCTGTGAGGTAGCAGTGCTAACCACTGTGCCACCATGCCACCCTACAGGTTGGTAGAATGGACAGCTGAAATTTAATGTGGAGCGACATTAAGTGATTTACTTTGGTAGGAAGGACAGGTGAAAGAGAATATAAAATAAAGGATACAATTCTAACGTGAATGCGAGTGGGGGAACTAGGTGCACAAGCCATTGAAGGTTTCAGGGCATGTTGAGAAAGTGATTATAAAGCATATGGAGTCCTGGGCTTCATAAACAACGGGCATAGAACAAAAATTCACGAGATTAGTTCTAGGGATGAGGAACCTCAGTTAAATGGATAGATTGGGGAGGTTGGGACTACTGTTCTCGGAGAAGGTTGAGAAACAATTTGATAGAGGTATTCAAAAGGTTGATGGACAGAGTGCATCGGGAGAAATTGTTTCCATTGGCGGAAGGGTGGAGAACCAGAGAACAATGATGAAAGGTTCAGCGTTGAGGAGAAATGTGTTTACACACAGAGAAGTTTGGATCTGGAATGCCCTGACTGAGAATGTGGTGGAGACAAGCTCAATTGTAACTGTCAAAAGAGAATTGGATAATTAGAAACATAGGAAGACTACAGCACAAACAGGCCCTTCGGCCCCACAAGTTGTGCTGAACATATCCCTACCTTCTAGGCCTACCTATACCCTCCATCCTATTAAGTCCCATGTACTCATCCAGGAGTCTCTTAAAAGACCCTATTGAGTTTGTCTCCACCACCACTGACGGCAGCCCATTCCACTCGCCCACCACCCTCTGTGTGAAAAACTTCCCCCCAACATTTCCTCTGTACCTACCCCCCAGCACCTTAAACCTGTGTCCTCTTGTAGCAGCCATTTCCACCCTGGGAAAAAGCCTCTGAGAGTCCACCCGACCTATGCCTCTCAACATCTTATATACCTCTATTAGGTCTCCTCTCATCCTACGTCTCTCCAAGGAGAAAAGACCGAGCTCCCTCAGCCTATCCTCATAAGGCATGCCTCTCAATCCAGGCAACATCCTTGTAAATCTCCTCTGCACCCTTTCAATCATTTCCACATGCTTCCTGTAATGAGGCGACCAGAACTGAGCACAGTACTCCAAGTGGGGTCTGTCATCATCGAATCACAGTAAGAAGTTTAACAACACCAGGTTAAAGTCCAACAGGTTTATTTGGTAGCAAAAGCCACACAAGCTTTCGGAGCTCTAAGCCCCTTCTTCAGGTGAGTGGGAATTCTGTTCACAAACAGAGCTTATAAAGACACAGACTCAATTTACATAAATAATGGTTGGAATGCGAATACTTACAACTAATCAAGTCTTTAAGAAACAAAACAATGTGAGTGGAGAGAGCATCAAGACAGGCTAAAAAGATGTGTATTGTCTCCAGACAAGACAGCCAGTGAAACTCTGCAGGTCCACGCAACTGTGGGAGTTACAAATAGTGTGACATGAACCCAATATCCCGGTTGAGGCCGTCCTCGTGTGTGCGGAACTTGGCTATCAGTTTCTGCTCAGCGACTCAGCGCTGTCGTGTGTCGCGAAGGCCGCCTTGGAGAACGCTTATCCGAACATCAGAGGCCGAATGCCCGTGACCGCTGAAGTGCTCCCCAACAGGAAGAGAACAGTCTTGCCTGGTGATTGTCAAGCGGTGTTCATTCATCCGTTGTCGCAGCGTCTGCATAGTTTCCCCAATGTACCATGCCTCGGGACAGACTTCAGGATCATATTGTCTACCTGATACGCTGCAAGAAAGGATGTCCCAAGGCATGGTACATTGGGGAAACTATGCAGACGCTGCGACAACGGATGAATGAACACCGCTCGACAATCACCAGGCAAGACTGTTCTCTTCCTGTTGGGGAGCACTTCAGCGGTCACGGGCATTCGGCCTCTGATATTCGGGTAAGCGTTCTCCAAGGCGGCCTTTGCGACACACGACAGCGCAGAGTCGCTGAGCAGAAACTGATAGCCAAGTTCCGCACACACGAGGACGGCCTCAACCGGGATATTGGGTTCATGTCACACTATTTGTAACTCCCACAGTTGCGTGGACCTGCAGAGTTTCACTGGCTGTCTTGTCTGGAGACAATACACATCTTTTTAGCCTGTCTTGATGCTCTCTCCACTCACATTGTTTTGTTTCTTAAAGACTTGATTAGTTGTAAGTATTTGCATTCCAACCATTATTCATGTAAATTGAGTCTGTGTCTTTATAAGCTCTGTTTGCGAACAGAATTCCCACTCACCTGAAGAAGGGGCTTAGAGCTCCGAAAGCTTGTGTGGCTTTTGCTACCAAATAAACCTGTTGGACTTTAACCTGGTGTTGTTAAACTTCTTACTGTGTTTACCCCAGTCCAACGCCGGCACCTCCACATCATCATCGAATCATACAGCACAGAAGAGGCCCTTCAGCCCATCACGTCCATACCAACACACAAGAAACACCTGAACTCCCACCTAATCCCATCTGCCAGCACTTGGCCCATAGCCCTAAATGTAATGATGTACCAAGTGATCATCTAGATACTTTTTAAAGGATGTGAGGCAACCCGCCTCCACTACCCTCCCAGACAGTACATTCCAGTCCGTCACCACCTTCTGGATAAATAAGTTTTTCTTCACATCCCCTCTAAACCACCTGCCCCTCACCTTGAACCTCATGACTGATCCTTCAACTAAGGGGAATAGCTGCTCCTTATCCACTCTGTCCATGTCCCTCATAATCTTGGACATTTCGATCAGGTCGCCCCTCAGTCTTCTCTATTCCAATGAAAACAGCCCAGCCTCTCCAACCTCTCTTCATAACTTAAATGCTCCATCCCAGGCAGCTTCCTAGTGAATCTCCTCTGCATCCCTTCCAGTGCAATCACATCCTTCCGATAATGTAGCGATCAGAACTGCGTACAATACTCTCGCTGTGGCCTCATTAAAGTTCTATGAAACTCCAACATGACTTCCCTGCTTTTGTAACCTATGTCTCGATTGATAAAGGCAAGTATCCCATATGTCTTTTTCACCATCCTACTAACATGCTCTTCCGCTTTCAGTGATCTGTGGACAAATATGCCAAGGTCCCTTTGTTCCACAGAACTTCCAAGAGTCCCACCATTCATTGAAGACTTTCTTGTTAAATTACTCCTTCCAAAGTGTATCACCTCAAACTTTTCAGGGTTAACTTCCATCCGCCACTTATCTGCCTGTTTGACCATCCCATCTACATCATCTTGTAGCCCAAGACACTCCACCTCACTGTTAACCACCTGGCCAATCTCAGTGTCATCCACAAACCTACAAATCCTACCCCCCAAATAGTCATCAATGTCATTTATATAAATGACGAATAATAGGGGACCCAGCACGTACGTCACTGGTACGCTAAGGACACAGGCTTCCTGTCACTAAAGCAGTCTTCTATCATCACCCTCTGTCTCCTATAACTGAGCCAATTTTGAATCCACTTTATCAAATTACCCTGTATCCCATGTGAATTTACCATTTTTACAAGTCTCCCATGTGGGACCTTGTCAAAGGCTTTGCTGAAATCCGTATAAACTACATCGACTGCACTACCCTCGTCTACACACCTGCTCACCTCTTCAAAAAATTCAAATTTGTTAGGCATGACCTCCCTCTGACGAAGTCATGCTGACTATCCCTGAATCAAGCTTTGTCTCTCCAAGTGGTGATAGATGCTCTCCTTCAGAAGTTTCTCTAATAGTTTCCTACAACTGACATGAGACTCTCTGATAGAGCATTCTACCCAGGCCCACTCCATCCCTGCAACCCCATACATTGATCACGGCCAATCCACATAACCCACACATCCCCGGACACCACACCAGGGGCAATTCAGCATGGCCAATCACGCACACCATCTTTGCAGTGTGGGAGGAAACCGGAGCACCCGGAGGAAACCCACGCAGACACGGAGAACGTGCAAACTCCAACAGACAGTTACCTAAGGCTGGAATTGAACCCGGGTCACTGGCGCTGTGAGGCAGCAGTGCTAACCATTGTACCACTGTGCTGCCCAGGAGGAGAGAGTTCACAGTTGTTGTCCAGAAGGCTGTATTGTGCCCAGTTGGAAGAGGAGATGCTGTTCCTCCAGTTTGCATTGGGCTTCACTGGAGCTTTGCAGCAGGCCAAGGACACAGCATGAGAACAAAATGCTGAGTTAAAATGATGAGACAGGAAGGTTGGGTTCTGCTTGGAGTCATAGAGGTTTACAGCATAGAAACAGGCCCTTCGGCCCAACTTGTCCATGCCGCCTTTTTTTAAAAAATCCTTAAGCTAATCCCAATTGCCCGCATTTGGCCCATATCCCTCTATATCCATCGTATCCATGTAACTATCTAAATACTTTTCAAAGACAAAATTGTACCCACCTCTACTACTACCTCTGGCAGCTTGTTCCAGACACTCATCACCCTCTATGTGAAAAAATTGCCCCTCTGGACACTTTTGCATCTCTCCCCTCTCACCTTAAATCTGTGCCCTGTAGTTTTAGACTCCCCTACCTTTGGGGAAAAATATTGACCAACTGATCTGTGCCCCTCTTTATTTTATAGACCTCTATAAGATCACCCCTCAGCCTCCTACGCTCCAGAGAAAAAAGTTCCAGTCTATCCAGCCTCTCCTTATAACCCAATCCATCAAGTCCTGGTAACATCCTAGTAAATCTTTTCTGCACTCTTTCTAGTTTAATAATATCCTTTCTATAATAGGGTGACCAGAATTGCACACAGTATTCCAAGTGTGGCCTTACTAATGTCTTGTACAACTTCAACAAAACATTCCAACTGATTGTGGACTGAGGGAAGGTGTTGCACAAAGCAGTCACCCTCATTGTGACATCTTTGTAAAACACTGCTTCAGGCTCCACTGCAGTGTATCCAATTAGAAGCACCATTCTTTCGGAAGGATGTGAAGCAGACAGAATGCAAAAGAGACTCATGAGGTTGTGGCAATGAAAGTCCTCGGTTATGCTGAAAGATTTGTAAAGCTGGAACTGACCTCTTTCAAGAAGAAAAGGCAGAGATTTGATAAAAGTGTTGAAAATCATGAGGTTTCTGGACAGCTTAGAGAGAGAAACTGTTCCCACTGGTGGAAGGAGAAAGTTGTGGAGATGTCGGTGTTGGACTGGGGTAAATACAGTAAGAAGTCTCACAACACCAGGTTAAAGTCCAGCAGGTTTATTTGATAGCAAAAGCCACTAGCTTTCGGAGCACTGCTCCTTCGTCAGGTAAGTGGGAGTTCTGTTCACAAACAGGGCATATAAAGACACAAACTCAATTTAGAAACATAGAAAAACTACAGCACAATACAGGCCCTTCAGGCCACAAAGTTGTGCCGAACATATCCCTACCTTAGCGATTACTAGGCTTACCTATAACCCTCTATCTTACTAAGTTCCATGTACTTATCTAAAAGTCTCTTAAAAGACCCTAATGAATCTGCCACCACCGTTGCTGGCAGCCCATTCCATGCACCCACCACCTCTGAGTGAAAAACTTACCCCTGTCATCTCCTCTGTACCTACTCCCCAGCTTAAACCTGTGTCCTCTTGTGGCAACCATTTCAGCCCTAGGAAAAGGCCTCTGACTGTCCACTCGATCAATACCTCTCAACATCTTATATACCTCTATCAGGTCACCCCTCATCCTTCGTCTCTCCAAGGAGAAAGGCCGAGCTCACTCAACCTATCCTCATAAGGCATGCCCCCGCGATCAGTCTTTGTAAAACACTGCTTCAGGCTTCACTGCAGTGTATGCAATTCGAAGCACCATTCTTTCGGAAGGATGTGAAGCAGACAGAATGCAAAAGAGACTCACGAGGTTGTGGCAATATGTGGTTCATAGCCAAGTTCCGCACACATGAGGACGGCCTCAACCGGGATCTTGGGTTCATGTCACACCATTTGTAACCCCCACGACTTGCCTGGGTTTGCAAAATCTCACTAACTGTCCTGCCTGGAGACAATGCACATCTCTTTAACCTGTGCTTAATGCTCTCTCCACTCACATTGTCTGTATCTTTAAGACTTGATTACCTGTAAAGACTCACATTTCAACCATTATTTTGTAAATTGAGTTTGTGTCTTTATATGCCCTGTTTGTGAACAGAACTCCCACTTACCTGATGAAGGAGCAGCGCTTCGAAAGCTAGTGGCTTTTGCTACCAAATAAACCTGTTGGACTTTAACCTGGTGTTGTGAGAGTTCTTACTGTGTTTACCCCAGTCCAACGCCAGCATCTCCATATCATGACTACCATCAACACTGCAAACTGCCGGCTCCAAGTGGAGAGGATCTCCAAGTAGATCACGCATATTGACACAGACATCAAGTTTCTACAAAGATGCAAGAAAGCAGACAAGATACCAAAAGGATTACAGATCACAAACCCACTCAGGTCAACCTATAACACAGACTACGCTGAGAGACTTTGCCGTCGCACCTCTCTCACACTCCTCAACCACCTCATACACCAGCTCTACAGCAAACATCGCATCCTGGAAACCAAGATCGAATCCATATTCTCAACTTGCGCTCAGGACGCAGACCAGCTGCGAAACTCTGCCAAGCAGACGAGACAAAAGAATGATGCCATCTACATGCACACCAAGAACAGGAAACTTGAGAAACTCGGCATCACCACCAGCAGCAACCAAGCCTCCCCCGGTACCACAGCAGAAAACAGTACCACTGCAGGGAAGTCCATTGTCAACTTGTCGGACTGCACACTTCAACCAGATGAAATTGAAGTTCTCAGCCGAGGGCTCAATTTCTGCCCCACCACCAAAATAGACCCCATCAGTCTCGCAGCAGACACAGAGGAATTCATCAGGCGAATAAGACTGCGGGAGTTCTTCCACGAACCCCAAGAGGCCAACAGCGAACACAATGAGACAGCCAATGAACCGGAACAGCCGACAGAGAGATCCGCAGTGCAGCAACCGACGAGGAAAGAGTCGAATTGGTCTTCTCCGGAAGGCCGCTGCCCTCGACTTGACATGTATGCCCAAGCCATCAGGAGGTGCGTCAACACCAGATTAATCAGCCGCACTCACAAGACAGCCCCGAACATCACCCAAGCACAATGCAATGCCATCCGCACTCTCAAGACAAACCGCAACATTGTTATCAAATCAGCAGACAAAGGAGGGGCCATCTTTGTACTGAACAGAACGGATTACTGCAAAGAAGTGTACCGACAACTGAACAACGAGGAACACTACAGACAGCTACCCGCAGATCCGACCAAAGAACACACCCGTCAACTTAGCAGACTGATCAAGGCTTTGATCCGGACCTTCAGAGCACCCTCCGTGCTCTCATCCTACTTACTCCCCGCGTTGGAGATCTCTACTGCCTCCCGAAGATACACAAGGCAAATACACCCGGCCGTCCCATCATATCGGGCAATGGGACTCTGTGCGAGAACCTCTCTGGCTACATCGAGGGCATCCTGAAACCCATTGTACAAAGAACCCCCAGCTTTTGTTGTGACACTACGGACTTCCTACAGAAACTCGGCACACACGGAGCAGTTGAACCAGGAGCACTCCTCGTCACAATGGATGTCCCGGCACTCTACACCAACATCCCCCACGATGATACCATTGCTGCAACTGCCTCAGTACTCAACGCCAACAACTGCCAGTTTCCAGATGCAATTTTACAACTCATCCGCTTCATCCTGGACCACAATGTCGTCACCTTCAACAACCAGTTCTTCTTCCAGACACACAGAACAGCCATGGGGACCAAATTCGCACCTCAATATGCCAACATCTTCTTGCACAGCTTCGAACAAGACCTCTTCACCGCACAGGACCTTCAAACGATGCTATACAGTAGATACATCGATGACATTTTCTTTCTTTGGACTCATGGTGAACAATCACTGAAACAACTATATGATGACATCAACAAGTTCCATCCCACCATCAGACTCACCATGAACTACTGTCTGGAATCGGTTGCATTCTTGTACACACGCATCTCCATCAAGGACGGTCACCTCAGCACCCCACTGTACCGCAAGCCCATGGATAACCTCACGATGCTCCACTTCACCAGCTTCCACCCTAAACACGTTAAAGAAGCCATCCCCTACAGACAAGCCCTCCGTATACATAGGATCTGCTCAGATGAGGAGGATCGCAACAGACACCTTCAGATGCTGAAAGATGCCCTCATAAGAACAGGATATGGCGCTCGACTCATCGATCGACAGTTCCGACACGCCACAGCGAAAAACCGCACCGACCTCCTCAGAAGACAAACACAGGACACGGCGGACAGAGTACCCTTCGTCGTCCAGTACTTCCCCGGAGCAGAGAAGCTACGACATCTTCTCCAGAGCCTTCAATATGTCATTGTTGAAGACGAACATCTCGCCAAGGCCATCCCTACACCCCCACTTCTTGCCTTCAAACAACCGCACAACCTCAAACAGACCATTGTCCGCAGCAAACTACCCAGCCTTCAGAACAGTGTCCACGACACCACACAACTCTGCCACAGCAACCTCTGCAAGACGTGCCATCATCTCACGTGAGAACACCATCCAGCAGGTACACAGTACATACTCTTGCAACTCGGCCAACATTGTCTACCTGATACGCTGCAGGAAAGGATGTCCCGAGGAATGGTACATTGGGGAGACCATGTAGACGCTACGACAAAGGATGAATGAACATCGCTCGACAATCACCAGGCAAGAGTGTTCTCTTCCTGTTGAGGAACACTTCAGCGGTCACGGGCATTCGGCCTCTGATCTTCGAGTAAGCGTTCTCCAAGGCGGCCTTCACGGCACATGACAACGCAGAGTCGCTGAGCAGAGACTGATAATCAAGTTCCCCACACATGAGGACGGCCTCAACCGGGATCTTGGGTTTATATATCTGTAACCCCCACGACTTGCCTGGGTTTGCAAAATCTCACTAACTGTCCTGTCTGGAGACAATGCACATCTCTTTAACCTGTGCTTAATGCTCTCTCCACTCACATTGTCTGTACCTTTAGGATTTGATTATCTGTAAAGTCTCGCATTCCAACCATTATTTTGTAAATTGAGTTTGTGTCTTTATATGCCCTGTTTGTGAACAGAACTCCCACTTACCTGACGAAGGAGCAGCGCTCCGAAAGCTAGTGGCTTTTGCTACCAAATAAACCTGTTGGACTTTAACCTGGTGTTGTGAGACTTCTTACTGTGAAGGAGAAAGAACCAGGGAGTGAGAGTGATTGGTTAGGATTTACTGAGTGACTGGTTAGGATTCACTGAGTGACTGGTTAGGATTCACTGAGTGACTGGTTAGGATTCACTAAGTGGTTAGGGTTCACTGAATGGCTATTCGATTTGATTTATTGTCACATGTATTAGCATTCAGTGAAAAGTATTGTTTCTTGCGTGCTGTACAGAGCATACCATTCATAGAAAAGGAAACGAGAGAGTGCAGAATGTAGTGTTCCAGTTATAGCTAGGGTGTAGAGAAAGATCAACTTAGTGCGAGGTAGGACCATTCAAAAGTCTGACGGCAGCAGGGAAGAAGCTGTTCTTGAGTCGGTTGGTACGTGACCTCAGACTTTTGTATCTTTTTCCTGACAGAAGAAGGTGGAAGAGAGAATGTCCGGAGTTCACTCTGTGACTGGTTAGGATTCCCCTTTAAGTCAGAATTCCTCCTGGCAGAAGGGGAGGCCATCATCTCACATGAGAACCATTGAGTCTGCACCAACCACAATCTCACCCAGGCCCTATTCCTGTAACCCCAGATATTTGCCCTGCTAATCCCCCTGACACTAGGGTCAATTTAGCATAGCCAATCAATCTAACCCGCGCATCTTTAGACTGAGGAAACCAGAGCACCCGGAAGAAATCTACGCAGACACAGGAGAACGTGCAAACTCCGCACAGTGTCCCGAGGCCGGAATTGAACCTGGGTCCCTGGCGCTGCGAGGCAGCAGTACTAACCATTGTGCCACGGTGCTGCCCCATAGTATCATAGAGGTTTACAGCACAGAAACAGGCCCTTTGGCCCAACTTCTGCATGCCGCCTGTCTATTGTAGATAGACAGTGGCTCCATGAACCTGACCAGTGTGGCCCCATCTGCAACTATTCACTGTTACCACATCTGTAATAAAAACCGCAATTGATGGATTTACTTTTCTGGGAGCATGCCGATCTCCAGCATCTGCAGTATTTTGCTTTTATTTGACCACATCTGAAGCTAGTTAATGCTATGACACCTATAGGAACCACCAGGACATCTGTATCCAGATTGGCACCATCACTGTAGGCAGACAGTTTAACCACTCCAGTAACTAGTCAGTGTCAGCACACCTTTAACCAATGTCACTTGAGAGTGAGTACATCTTGTATTGTGAATTGATGGAGACAATGGACATTGTAGTTTAACTGAAGTAACCTCCAACAATCTTTTACTTTTGAGTTTTAATTCTGTACCTCTCTTAATTCACAGCAGACCAGATTGCGATTTTGAATCACTCATGTCGAATTATGAATTTCATTGACTTTGTCAAACAGACGTGCAAGTGTGAGACTGAAGGTATGTCAATATCGGTGGTGGAAGCCTGTACTAAAACAGCAAGCACATGATTCCGGTGTGTTACCTTCCAAACATGGGCGCACTCCAGCCAACACTAGAAATATTACAGAATAAAAGTAGACTTTCATCTTGATAATGTTTTTCATAATCTCAGGATATCCCAAAGCCCTTCACAGTTAAATATTTTTGGAATTTGGATACTGCTGTAATGTAGCAAACATGGCAATCAATATCACGTCAAGATCACTCAAACAAGATAATGGAAATATTTATTGAATTTGGTT
The DNA here is from genome assembly GCF_964213995.1 of Mustelus asterias. Classification (NCBI taxonomy): domain Eukaryota; kingdom Metazoa; phylum Chordata; class Chondrichthyes; order Carcharhiniformes; family Triakidae; genus Mustelus; species Mustelus asterias. The sequence continues at coordinate 39,376 of NW_027592691.1, forward strand.
GAGGAATTAATATTTAAAGTCTCATCCAAAAAACAGCACCTTGCACAGTGCAGTATTCCTTTGAGTGTCATACACTCAATTCCTGGAGTGGGTTCGAAGCCACAGCTTGACTTGAGGTGAGAGTGTGAGCCACTGATTCACAGTTGACATGTTCACAGATGAAGAATGGTCATTTTGGAGAGATTTAGGGAGGGATGGAGGACCAATCCCAGGGAAGTAAATGCAAACACCGCTGAATAGTAGCTACTGACCCCAGGGGGAGTGGTGGGATATTTGATGTGAATTCTGCTGGCATCTTAACACCTTCTTTCTATTTCATGGTTCCAGCTTGCATTGATCTGATTGATGAGTCTGGGAACTTGATGAATCTCAGTGCGCAACAAAACTCCTTTCAATTTGCCAGCAACATCCTGAAGGAACGCAAAAAATATATTCTCATCAAAGTAACAAGTGAGTAAATTCAGAGCCTGTTGAATGATGCAGAGAATGGCTGATGGCCTTGCGCTTTCCCAGCCAGACTGGTTGGTGTCGCATTGCCACTAGGTAATGACACCATCTGCAGCCACTGGGCAAAGCACCAGATATGGCTGAAAAATCAATAAGGTGTGAGGCAAGAACTAGCAGGGATTAATATCCCACAATTGAAGTGTGTGAAAGGACAATTCCCCTGGCTGATGATCTCTTTGTCCTGTTTGAGAACAGAACTCCCACTCACCTGATGAAGGGGCAGCGCTCCTCACTTTCTCATTTAGACCTTATTGAATGGTGGAGAGGTTGGAAATGCTGGATGTATTCTGATGTCAAGAGTTTGAATAATACTGTTCAGCCCATTTGAGGTTTGTGTATCGGACAGCTTCTGTTCTGTGCATTTATATTTGACGTGTATATTTCAAATATATGCTTCTTGTACACATTTTAGAACAAGATGATTCAGAGACCATCAAATATGAATCCCTGTTGAAGAATATTGATCTTTCGCATCCTGCACTAGCAGGTGAGGGTTCATTGGAGGTTTCATGTACCAGAGGGGGTAAAATGAGAGGGTTTATGTACGAGACAGGGTATAATAGGAAGGTTTATGATCTAGACCGGGTACAATGGGAGAGTTTATGCATGATAGGGAATAATGGGATTATGGTCTGGACGGGGTATAGGAGTGTGTATGGTCTAGACAGGGTATAATTGGGGCAGGGGGTGTTGCCGCCCTGGCCAGAGGCATGTAGCTTGTGCTGCTGAAACTGGTTTCTCGTGTTTGTGCTTTCAGAGCAGCTGCAGAAGTTGTCCAATCCCAAAGCCAAGGACAAAAAGGAGCCAATCCTGAAGAAGTGCCGATCTAAGGAGGGCCTCCTTAACACACCATCCAAAAACAAGTCAGCCATTGGATTTAAAAGGAATCCCAGCTTCTTACAGAAAACTTCCTGAAAATCATGTAAACTACTCAAGAATAAAAGCCACTACTTATCAATGCAAACAATGACTATGAATAAGAGCGTTGTTACACAGCATGGCAGAGGTACTGAACACAACTCAGCTGAGTTCCTTCAAGATGGCTTTTAGGATGTGTAGTTTTCTTTCCTTTAAAGTGGATATCAGGCAGTGTGTATTAGCAGGAAATGGAGTGGGATTGAAATATGGCACACAGCACGCTCAGTGGATTGTCTCTGGGCAGCGGGGGGAACACAGTAAGAAGTTTAACAACACCAGGTTAAAGTCCAACAGGTTTATTTGGTAGCAAAAGCCACACAAGCTTTTGGAGCCTTAATGATATTTTCACTCACTATGAAAACCATGGACAGTTTTAAAGATCGCATGAACATTTTATTCACATTAAGTGACTATGCACAACTGAGATGTCCACAATCTCATCATTAAATCATCAAAAGGGTCAGAGTCGCACATTGCAGCTTTCCCTCTCTCAATCCCCGGAAATCCAAAGCTTGTGTGGCTTTTGCTACCAAATAAACCTGTTGGACTTTAACCTGGTGTTGATAAACTTCTTACTGTGTTTACCCCAGTCCAACGCCGGCATCTCCACATCAGGGAGGGGAACTCAGGCTAGTCAGCACCTGTAAGCGCTGACAATTTCCTGAGTCTTTATCATGCGATCCTAGAATCAGAATTTATGTCACACTATTTGTAACTCCCACAGTTGCGTGGACCTGCAGAGTTTCACTGGCTGTCTTGTCTGGAGACAATACACATCTTTTTAGCCTGTCTTGATGCTCTCTCCACTCCCATTGTTTTGTTTCTTAAAGACTGGATTAGTTGTAAGTATTCGCATTCCAACCATTATTCATGTAAATTGAGTCTGTGTCTTATAAGTTCTGTTTGTGAACAGAATTCCCACTCACCTGAAGAAGGGGCTCAGAGCCTCGAAAGCTTGTGTGGCTTTTGCTACCAAATAAACCTGTTGGACTTTAACCTGGTGTTGTTAAACTTCTTACAATTTCTAAAGATCCAGACAAGCTAAACAGGTTGGGACTCTTTCTGTTGGGTGAGGTGACACTGGTCAAATTATAAAAGGATTTGATAGACGTAGAGAGAATGTAAAACTCGAGACGTTATGCACAAAATAGCCACTAATAGTTTGTTCTCACTGGAACGACACAAGGTTGAGGGGTGACCTGATAGAGGTTTATGAGCGGCATGGACAGAGATAGTCAGATGCTCTTTCCTAGGGCAGAAAAGTCAAGTACTAGGGGACATAGGTTTAAAGGTGCGTGGGGAAAAGTTTAGAGGAGATGTGTAAGGCAATTTTTATTTTTACACAATGTCTGGAACGCGCTGCCCAGGGAGGTGGTGGGAGCAGGTACGATAGCGGCATTTAAGGGGCATCTGGACAAATACATGAATAGGATGGGAATGGAAGGATACAGATTCTGCAAGTGCATACAGTTTTAGTTTAGGCAGGCATCATGATCGGTACAGGCTTGGAGGGACAAAGAGCCTGTTCCTGTGCTTTTCTTTGTAATAAATCCAGTTGAGAATCAGGACAATGGAGCCAGCACGTTTGAGTCATAGGGAGTAATTGAGATGAAAAAGGACGAGATTAAAAACACAGCAGCATAGACACCGATAGGAGTAAGGTGGCGGGAGGCCACTGTGACACATTAACATTGAACTACTAGACTACTGTATTCAGATGGAGGCTATTCAGCCCATTTATGTCAATGCCCTTTTTATCAATTATCCCATTAATTCCCCTGTTCTTTCTCTCTCACCAAGTGGATTGTTCACTTCCCATTCCTTGTGGAAAGTTATTCCACCTTCATTTCAAACTGCTGCTGTATCACAACTCTCGGCAGAGAAAAAGGTTCCCTCACCTCTGGCATCTTTACCCATCCTCCCATTACTGATATTTTCACTCACTATGAAAACCATGGACGGTTTTAAAGATCGCAAGAACATTTTATTCACATTAAGTGACTATGCACAACTGAGATGTCCACAATCTCATCATTAAATCATCAAAAGGGTCAGAGTCGCACATTGCAGCTTTCCCTCTCTCATCCCCCGGAAATCCAACCAGCAGCTCCCACTTTAGCATAGACCTATAAAAACAGAACACATTGATTACAACACGGCCTTCAGAAGACGATTCGAAGCAGGAATAGGCTGTGGGGGTTGAGAGTGGGGACCAAATGATCACGAGTAGGCAGTGAAATTGGCTGTTCAGCTGATAGGGAAACAAGAAAGCTGTGGACCTTCGCCCCTCCCGCACACCCCATGCCCCTGATACTCAACCTCTCCCCTGACACTCCCTGCCCCGTCAACCCCCCAATCCTGGCCGCTCTTCACCCCCAACCTCCCCCCACCCGCCAACACCCCCAACTCCTGGCCGCCCTTCGACCCCCCGCCTCCCCCGGCTGCCCTTCGCCCGCACCCCCCCTCTCCCGGCCGCCCTTCGGCCCCCCCCTTCCCCCGGCCGCCCTTCGGCCCCCCTCCTCCCCCGGCCGCCCTTCGCCCCCCCCTCCCCCGGCCGCCCTTCGCCCCCCCCCCCCCCCCTCCCCCGGCCGCCCTTCGCCCCCCCCCCTCCCCCGGCCGCCCTTTGCCCCCCCCCACTTACCATGTGACAATTTGCATTGTTTCAATACCTCATTGAAACCATCACAAAGGGTCAGGTCATGCTGGCTCTGGGCACACTCCAGGAATTGCCTCATTTCAAACTGGCACGGCATGTTCTGCTGGCTCTGGGGCTGCGTTTGAGCCGCTGCCAGTGGGGGCTCCTGCAGTGAAAACAGGAAAGCCCATTCAGTCAAGGTCACTTCACGCAGTACACTACAACAAGATGCCAACCTGAGGAGGAAGCAGGAGTGTGATGGAATGCTCCCCACTTGCCTGGATGGGTGCAGCTCCAACAACACAAGGAGCTTGACACCATCCAGGACAAAGCAGCCTGTTTGATTGGCACCCCTTCCACAAACACCCACTTCCCGCCAGCATACAGTGGCAGCCGTGTGGAGAACCACAGAACCATAGAAAATTACAGCTCAGAAACAGGCCTTTTGGCCCTTCTTGTCTGTGCCGAACCATTTTTTGCCTAGTCCCACTGACCTGCACTTGGACCATATCCCTCCACACCCCTCTCATCCGTGTACCTGTCCAAGTTTTTCTCAAATGTCAAAAGTGAGCCCGCATTTACCACTTTATCCAGCAGCTCATTCCACACTCCCACCACTCTCTGCGTGAAGAAGCCCCCCACTGATATTCCCTTTAAACTTTTCTCCTTTTACCCTTAACCCATGCCCTCTGGTTTTTTTCTCCCCTAGCCTCAGCGGAAAAAGCCTGCTTGCATTCACTCTATCTATACCCATCAAAATCTTATACACCTCTAGCAAATCTCCCCTCATTCTTCTATACACTCCAGGGAATAAAATCCCAACCTGTTGAATCTCTCTCCGTAACTCAGCTTCTCAAGTCCCGGCTACATCCTTGTGAACCTTCTCTGCACTCTTTCAACCTTATTTACATCCTTCCTGTAATTCGGTGACCAAAACTGTACACAATACTCTAAATTCGGCCTCACCAATGCCTTATATAACCTTACCATAACACTCCAACTTTTATGCTCGATACTCCGATTTATAAAGGCCAATGTACCAAAGGCACTCTTTACAACCCTATCCACCTGTGACGTCACTTTTAGGGAATTCTGTACCTGTATTCCCAGATCCCTCTGTTCAACTGCACACTTCAGAGTCCTACCATTTACCCTGTACGTTCTACTTTGGTTTGTCCTTCCAAAGTGCAATATCTCTCACTTATCTGTGTTAAATTCCATTTGCCATTTTTCAGCCCATTTATCTAGTTGGTCCAAATCCCTCTGCAAGCTTTGAAAACCTTCCTCACTGTCCGCTACACCTCCAATATTTGTATCATCAGCAAATTTGCTGATCCAATTTACCACATTATCATCCAGATCTTATATATATGACAAACAACAATGGACCCAACATCGATCCCTGCGGCACACCACTAGTCACAGGCCTCCACTCAGAGAAACAATCCTCCACAACCACTCTCTGGCTTCTTCCATTGAGCCAGTGTCTAATCCAATTTACTACCTCCCCATGTATACCCAGCGACTGAACCTTCCTAACTAACCTCCCATGAGGGACCTTGTCAAAGGCCTTGCTGAAATCCAGGTAGACAACATCCACCGCCGTTTTTTACACGGAGGGTGGTGGGGGCCTGGAATGCGCTGCCAAGTAGGGTGGTGGAGGCAGGCACGCTGACATCGTTTAAGACTTACCTGGATAGTCACATGAGCAGCCTGGGAATGGAGGGATACAAACGATTGGTCTAGTTGGACCAAGGAGCGGCACAGGCTTGGAGGGCCGAAGGGCCCGTTTCCTGTGCTGTACTGTTCTTTGTTCTTTTTGTTCCCTTCATCCACTTTCCTGGTAACCTCCTTGAAACATTCTAATAGATTGGTCAAACATGACCTACCACGCACAAAGCCAAGTTGACTCTCCCTAATAAGTCCCTGTCTTTCCAAATATTTGTAGATCCTATCCCTTATCACACCTTCCAATAACTTGCCGACGTCAAACTTACTGTGTACTGCAGCAATTCACCAAGGTTCCCGAGGCAGCACCTTCCAAACCCATGACCACTAAATTCTAGATGGACAAGTGCAGCAGAAAAGTGGGAACACTACCTGGAAGTTCCCCTCCAAGTCACTCACTATACTGCCATTTCCTTCACTGTCACTGGGTCAAAATCCTGGAATTCCCTCCTTAACGCACTGTGGGTGTACCAACATCTCATGAATTGCAGCGGTTTACAGCAGCAAGATGTACTTAAAATTCCATATGCAGATCATGACATGATAATCCTCAACTCCCAGTGGAAAAGCGGAGTTGTGGATTGTCATATCAAATCAGTTATGATTTCATTGGAGCAGACTTGATGGGCCGAATGGCCTTCTGCTCTGAAGTCTTATAAGGACCAAAGGGGTGTGTGACATTGCAACACTAAAAAGCATCCAGAAAAGAAAATCTCTGTGGCCATTTGATCAGAGCTGAAAAGATAGACATCTTTTTTAATTTCACTATGTGGGTATTGCTGGCTGGGCCAACATTTATTACCCATCCCTAACTGCCCAAGGGCAGTTAAGAGTCTGCTGTGGGCCTGGAGCCACATGTAGGCCAGAACAGGTAAGGATTTCAGACTTCCTTCCCTAAATGACATTAGTGACCCAGATGAGTTTTTACCACAAACCCATGACCCCAGAGCATTACCCTGGGCCTCTGGATTACTAGTCCAGTGACAATATCACTATGCCACTGTCTCCCTCCTGGAGGGAGAGTGGAGGGCAGCAGAAAGAGGGATTGACCTGGATATAGTTGGATGATGGACCATAAGACGTAGGAGCAGAAGGAGGCCATTAGGCCCATCAAGTCTGCTCCACCATTCAATGAGAACATTAATCTACTATGATAATTACAAACAAGCTGCTATGGATGAGAGAGAATGGGGGCAAGACAGGTGTGTGGGACACATCATAATAAATCTGGCAGGAGAATTGACGAACAGCAGCAGGATAAAGTGGGAAAATGTGAGATTGTGAACTTTGCTTGGTAGCATAGAAAAGCAGAGGAATATTTAAATGGAGGGAGTGCTGCGGTCACAAAATTTTAGCATGGAATTACAGCAAGTATTGAGGAAAAAAGTTAAATCTTAGCCATTGCAGTGGGATGAATTATGAAAGTAGGGAGGTCTTGCTTTGCTGCACTTCTACAGGTCACTGTTGAAACCACACCAAGAGCACCAGGTACAGTTTTGGTCCTCTCATTTAAGAATGGATGTAAAGAATACACAGAAGGTTCACTGGTTTAACTCCTGGGATGAAGGAGCAGTAACCTGCGGAAGGGGCTGGCTGTGACATGCTTTCTTACCTGATAGGTAACGTCTGCCTTGGCTGGCTCTGAGCTTCCTCCGCTGAAGGCCCCAGTTAGCGCACTCCCCATCACATGGCCGACTGCTGAACCCACTGCCACTCCTGCTGCTGTGCTCGCCATCTGTGCCATCAGGCCCGGCTGCCGGGGCTGCATTGGGGCAGGAGCCACAGCTGCTGGTGGAGGGCGAGTGGGGGCAGGGACACGAGCAGGAGCTGGACGGCTACATCAAGAACACAAACCATTAGAGAAGGGTCTGGGTGCAATGACACCAAAAAGCAAATAGACCCCCGGGGGGAGGGGGAGAGGGACAGGGGGCGGGCGAGGGGAGGGAGTGGGGCGAGGGGAGTGGGGCGAGGGGAGTGGGGCGAGGGGAGTGGGGCGAGGGGAGTGGGGCGAGGGGAGTGGGGCGAGGGAAGGGGGCGGGGCCAGGCGAGTGGGGTGAGGGGAGGGGGGGGGGGGGGCGAGGGGAGGGGGGGGGCGAGGGGAGGGGGGGGGCGAGGGGAGGGGGGGGCGAGGGGAGGGGAGGGGGGGGGGCGAGGGGAGGGGGGGGCGAGGGGAGGGGGGGGGCGAGGGGAGGGGGGGGGCGAGGGGAGGGGGGGGCGAGGGGAGGGGGGGGGCGAGGGGAGGGGGGGGGCGAGGGGAGGGGGGGGGAGGGGAGGGGGGGGGGCGAGGGGAGGGGGGGGGCGGGGGGGAGGGGGGGCGAGGGGAGGGGGGGGGGGGGAGGGGGGGCGGGGGGGGGGGAGGGGGAGGGGGGGGGGCGAGGGGGGGGGGAGGGGGAGGGGGGGGGGGGGGGGGGCGAGGGG
>NW_027592692.1:0-47567 GCF_964213995.1 Mustelus asterias
TCTCCCCCCCCCCCCCGCCCCCCATCTCCCCCCGCCCCCCCAGTCTCCCGCCCCCCGCCCCCCCCAGTCTCCCCCCGCCCCCCAGTCTCCCGCCCCCGACCCCCCAGTCTCTCCCCGCCCCCCACCCCCCAGTCTCTCCCGCCCCCATCCCCCCGCCCCCAGTCTCTCCCCCCCCCGCCCCCCCCAGTCTCTCCCCGCCCCCCCCAGTCTCTCCCCCCGCCCCCCCAGTCTCCCCCGCCCCCCCAGTCTCTCCCCCGCCCCCCCAGTCTCTCTCCCGCCCCCCCAGTCTCCCCCCGCCCCCCCCAGTCTCCCCCCCCGCCCCCCGCCCCGCCAGTCTCCCCCCCGCCCCGCCCAGTCTCCCCCCGCCCCCCCAGTCTCTCCCCTTGCCCCCTTCACTTTCTTTGGGAATTCTCAAAGCACTCTCTGACCTTTCACCTTCAGCTTTTAGTTCATTTTCCGGAACTTCCTATCCACTATGAAGGAGTAGAGATTTGCATTTCTGAAGCACCTATCAGAAGCTGAGGAGTTGCCAATGTTTTTTCCAGTTGGTCAATTAGTTTTCTGCAAGTTAGCGGGGGTCCCCCAGGGGTCAGTGTTGAGACATTTGCTTTTCCTGATATTATTAACGACCTGGATCTTGGTTTACACATGGGACAGTTTCAAAAGTTGAGGATGATACAAAACTTGGAAATACTGTAAACTGTAAGGTGGACTTTGATAGGACATCGGCAAGTTGCTGGAGTAGGCGATCGATGGCAGATGAAGAGTAATAATGTGGAGATGCCGGCGTTGGACTGGGGTGAACACAGTAAGAAGTTTAACAACACCAGGTTATTTGGTAGCAAATACCATTAGCTTTCAGATTTCCACTCCATCTGACAAAGGAGCAGCGCTCTGAAAGCTAATGGTGTTTGCTACCAAATAAACCTGTTGGACTTTAACCTGGTGTTGTTAAAACTCTTAAGATGAAGAGTAACGCAGAGAGGTGAGAGGTGATGCACCTTGGGAGGAAGATCATGGAGAGACAATATAAAATAAAGGGTAAAATTCTAAGAAGGGGGCAGGAGCGGAGGGAGCGGGGTGTATCTGTGCAGAGATCACTGAAGGTGGCAGGACAGCTGGAGAGAGCAGTGAATAAAGTGTATACTATTCTGGGTTTTATTAATAGAGGCACAGAGTGCAAGAATAAGGAGTTACTGTCGATTTTACACAAGACACTGGTTAGACCTCGGCTGGAATATTGTGAACCGTTCTGGGAGCCACACTATAGGAAGGATGTGAACACATTGGAGAGAGAGCAGAAGAGGTTTACAAGAATGGTTCCAGGGATGGAAACTTCAGTGATGAGGATAGATCGGAGAGGTTGGAACTCTTCCCCTTGGAGAGAAGAAGCTAAGAGGAGATTTGATAGAGATGCTGAAAATCACAATGGGGCTGGACAGAGTCGATCGGGAGAAACTGTTCCCACTCGGAAAAGGATCGAGAACGAGAGGGCACAGATTTAAGGTGATTTACAAAAGAAACAAATGTGATGTGAGATAAAAGCTTTTTCAGCCGGTGAGTGGTTGAGGCCTGGAATGTTCTGCCTGGGAGTGTGGTGGAGGCAGCTTCACTTGAGGAATTATAGGAGACATGAGATGATAATTTGGATAGAAACAATGTTCAGGGGTCTGGGGAAAAGGCAGAGAAATGGCACTAAATCCATGATACTCGTTTGGAGAGTAGGTGCAGACGTGATGGGCCGAATGGCCTCCTTCTGTGCCATAACAATTCTGTGATTGGGCAAGGTGTAGAATATAAGGGGAAGGTGGAACTATATGAAACATTAGTTAGGCCAGAGTTGGAGCACTGTGTGCAGGTGTGGTCGCATCACTATAGAAAGTTTGCAGAGAGGGTGTGGAGGAGATTGACAGGGATGCTACCGGACTGGGAAACTGCAGCAATGAGGAAAGATTGGAGAGGATGTGATTATTCTCCCTGGAACAGAGGAGGCTGAGGGGCTTGGGGAGAATGGATGGGAAGGGCCTGTCAGCTTAGCAGAGAGGTCACTGACTCGGGGGTATCGATTTAAAGTGATTGGAAGGAGTAGAGGGTAGGTGAGGAAAACACCTTTCAGCCAGGGGGTTGTGGGGGTCTGGAACTCACTGCCGGAAAGGGCAGTGGAGGCACAGAGCCTCAGCTCACTGAGAGCTACAGAGAAAATGCTGCAAAGTGGGATTAGGCCGGGGCTTCGGGTCTCATCTGGCACAGACATGACGGGTCAGGTGACCTCTTTCTGCGGGCTAAACTTTCCAGGATTCACAATCTGTTGTCTTTTGCACAAAAAAACAGAAAGACTTACTTGATGTTTTGTTCTGAGGTGTTGTATCTCTTAGCGAGGAACTTGGAGCTGCCTCTGCTGGGGATTTTTACCATCGACAGCTCTTTGCCATAGCGTGTTAAACTGCAGGGGGTCTCACATTTACAACTTAGGTTTGATGTTGAGACCAGTTCATCTGCAGAAAGATACAAAATCATTAATCATCCTGGCAAAGAGTGAATCCCAAATCATCACCACAACAACACGCAACACAACCGCAACACGCAACAACTTTGCAAAAACACACAACACAACCCCAACAACAGGCAACACAACCCCAACACAACAGGCAACACAACCCCAACAACACACAACACAACCACAACACACAACACAACCGCAACAACACACAGCACAACCGCAACAACACGCAACACAACAACACACAACACAACCGCAACAACACACAGCACAACCGCAACAACACGCAACACAACAACACACAACACAACCGCAACACACAACACAACCGCAACAACACGCTACACAACCACAACACACAACACAACCGCAACACACAACACAACCGCAACACACAACACAACCGCAACACACAACACAACTGCAACAACACGCCACACAACCGCAACAACACACAACACAACCGCAACACACAACACAACTGCAACAACAAGCCACACAACCGCAACAACACACAACACAACCGCAATAACACAACACAACTGCAACAACACGCCACACAACCGCAACAACACACAACACAACCGCAACAACACACAACACAACCCTAACAACACACAACACAACCCCAACAACACACAACACAACCGCAACAACACACAACACAACCCCAACAACACACAACACAACCGCAACAACACACAACACAACCCCAACAACACACAACACAACCCCAACAACACACAACACAACCCCAACAACACACAACACAACCGCAACAACACGCCACACAACCGCAACAACACACAACACAACCGCAACAACACACAACACAACCCCAACAACACACAACACAACCCCAACAACACACAACACAACCGCAACAACACACAACACAACCGCAACAACACACAACACAACCGCAACAACACACAACACAACCGCAATAACACACAACACAACTGCAACAACACGCCACACAACCGCAACAACACACAACACAACCGCAACAACACACAACACAACCGCAACAACACACAACACAACCGCAACAACACACAACACAACCGCAATAACACACAACACAACTGCAACAACACGCCACACAACCGCAACAACACACAACACAACCGCAATAACACACAACACAACTGCAACAACACGCCACACAACCGCAACAACACACAACACAACCCCAACAACACACAACACAACCGCAACAACACACAACACAACCCCAACAACACACAACACAACCGCAACAACACACAACACAACCGCAACAACACACAACACAACCCCAACAACACACAACACAACCCCAACAACACACAACACAACCGCAACAACACGCCACACAACCGCAACAACACACAACACAACCGCAACAACACACAACACAACCCCAACAACACACAACACAACCCCAACAACACACAACACAACCGCAACAACACACAACACAACCGCAACAACACACAACACAACCGCAACAACACACAACACAACCGCAATAACACACAACACAACTGCAACAACACGCCACACAACCGCAACAACACACAACACAACCGCAACAACACACAACACAACCGCAACAACACACAACACAACCGCAACAACACACAACACAACCGCAATAACACACAACACAACTGCAACAACACGCCACACAACCGCAACAACACACAACACAACCGCAATAACACACAACACAACTGCAACAACACGCCACACAACCGCAACAACACACAACACAACCGCAACAACACGCAACACAAACCGCAATAACACACAACACAACTGCAACAACACGCCACACAACCGCAACAACACACAACACAACCGCAACAACACGCAACACAACCGCAACAACACACAACACAACCGCAACACACAACACAACCGCAACACACAACACAACCGCAACACACAACACAACTGCAACAACACGCCACACAACCGCAACAACACACAACACAACCACAACAACACGCAACACAACCGCAACAACACGCAACACAACCGCAACAACACACAACACAACCACAACAACACGCAACACAACCGCAACAACACGCAACACAACCGCAACAACACACAACACAACCACAACAACACACAACACAACCGCAACACACAACACAACACAACCGCAACAACACACAACACGACCGCAACAACACACAACACAACCGCAACAACACACAACACAAACCGCAACAACACGCAACACAACCGCAACAACACACAACACAAACCACAACAACACACAACACAAACCACAACAACACACAACACAACATACAAAAAACATCCATCAAACCCATCCTTTCAGATCCCCATGTACATCCTCCCCTATCACTGACTCTATCCACCCATTCCCCCTCCCACACCCCCATGTACACCCTCCCCCTATCACTGACTCTATCCACCCATTCCCCCTCCCACAGCCCCATGTACACTCTCCCCTATGAGGTTCCCGTCATGAGCTGTTTCTGCCTGTACTGGATGCGTGAAGAGGGAAAATGAGAAGATTATGTTGATGAATCTTTGAAGGTTGCAGCGTAAGTTACTGTTAAAAAGACATTGACAATTGTGGGTTTTATAAATAGCAGCAACGTGAGGAAATGTTGTTCAACGTTAATAAACCACTGGTTACCATTGTGCTGAATTCTGGGCTCCACACTTTAGGAAGGATGTCCAGGCCTTGGAGAGGGGGCAGAGGGAGATTTACTAGAATGTTCCCAGGGATGAGGGACTTCAGTTAATGTGGAGAGACTGGAGACGCTGGGATTGTTCTCCCCGGAGCAGAGAAGGTCAAGAAGAAATTTAATAGAGGTTTAAAAAATCAGGAAGGGCTTGAATAGAGTAAATTTGGAGAAAGTGTTCCCAGTAACAGGAGGGTGGGTAACCAGAGGGAGATAGATTGAAGAGAATTGCCTCCAGAACAAGAGAGTGGGATGAGAAGAATTATTTTCCACGGCGAGTTGTTGGGATCTGGAAGGCGCTGCCCGAAAGGACAGTGGAAGCAGGTTCAACAGGAACTTCCACAAGGCAATTGGACAAATAGCTGATAAGGAAAGTAATGGCAGGCTCTGGGGAAAGAGTGGGAGGGAGTGGGACTCATTGAATAGCTCTTTCAAAGAGCTAGCATTGACACAATGGGATGAATGGCTCCTCCTGTGCTGTAAGATTGTGAGGACTCGATTACTCACCCAGGGTCTTGTCTGCACATTCCACATATTGTTTTGGTGAACAGATATTTTCATGACCTGAGGAATGGAAACACATTCAGTAACTGAAGCAGGTCCGAGCTCCAATCCTCAAACACAACCCTCCCAATGTGACCTTTACAAAGACCTTCCTTGGACGTGAGGATCTCTGGGATACTCGCAAGTTTATGAAAAGGGAAATGAATGGAATCTGTACTTAGGGTCCAAACCTAACGGAAAGGGTAACTGGACTTGGGGAAATAAAACTGGGCAGCACGGTGGCACAGTGGTTAGCACTGCTGCCTCACAGCGCCAGGGACCCGGGTTCAATTCCTCATAGAAATCATAGAAACCCTACAGTGCAGAAGGAGGCCATTTTGGCCCATCGAGTCTGCACCGACCACAATCCCGCCCAGGCCCTACCCCCACATATTTACCCGCTAATCTCTCTAACCTACACATCCCAGGACTCTAAGGGGCAATTTTTAACCTGGCCAATCAACCTAACCTGCACATCTTTGGACTGTGGGAGGAAACCGGAGCACCCGGAGGAAACCCACGCAGACACGAGGAGAATGTGCAAACTCCACACAGACAGTGACCCGAGCCGGGAATCGAACCCGGGACCCTGGAGCTGTGAAGCAGCAGTGCTAACCACTGTGCTACCGTGCCGCCCGTGCCGTCCTGGCTTGGGTCACTGTCTGTGTGGAGTTTGCACATTCTCCCCATGTCTGCGTGGGTTTCCTCCGGGTGCTCCGGTTTCCTCCCACAGTCCAAAGATGTTCGGGTTAGGTGAATAGGGCATGCTAAATTGCCACTTAGTATCAGGGGGACTAGCTGGGGTAAATGCATGGGGTTATGGGGATAGAGCCTGGGGGGGATTGTGGATGGTGCAGGCTCGATGGGCCGAATGGCCTCCTTCTGTACTGTAGGAATTCTCTGATTCCATGAAACCAAAACAGGAACAGAAATGGGAAAGTCCCCAGGCTCTGACATGAACTTGTTTGGAGAAAATCTAAGGTGTGAAGTTATTGAATCCCTGAGGACCCATTGGGGGAAATGAATAAATGGATGAACACAAAGACTGGGTCTGGGAACGTGGTTCAAGGAAACATGTTCCTGCCCCAGATGCAGCAGCTCTGACAACACAAAGTACCGGGTTCTTACTGAGCCACTCAGTAAAGCAATCCAAACATTGGATTGTTGATTAGGTTCCAGCAAAGGAATCCACCCTTGTGAGGAACAGAACCTTGGAGCTCAGATTGACTGGGAGCTGCTGAATAGGAATGGGAATCAGATGGGAATAAGAACATAAACATAAGAACATAAGAACTAGGGGCAGGAGTAGGCCATCTGGCCCCTTTCAATAAGATCATGGCTGATCTTTCCATGGACTCAGCTCCACTTACCCGCCCGCTCACCATAACCCTTAATTCATTTACTGTTCAAGAACTTATCTATCCTTACTTTAAAAACATTCAATGAGGTAGCCTCAACTGCTTCACTGGGCAGGGAATTCCACAGATTCACAACACTTTGTGTGAAGAAGTTCCTCCTCAACTCAGTCCTAAATCTGCTTCCCCTTATTTTGAGGCTATGCCCCCTAGTTCTAATTTCACCCGCCAGTGGAAACAACTTCCCTTTTTCTATCTTATCTATTCCCTTCATAATCTTATATGTTTCTATAACATCTCCCCTCATTCTTCTGAATTCCATTGAGTATAGCCCCAGTCTACTCAGTCTCTCCTCATAAGCCAACCCTCTCAACTCCGGAATCAGCCTAGTGAATCTCCTCTGCACCCCCTCCAGTGCCAGTATATCCTTTCTCAAGTAAGGAGAATCAGTGGCTCAGTCCCCGATGAAAGGGAACTGGAATTCTACCTGAGGAAGTTGGAAGCTTGGAAAGAGGTTGGGGCTGAAATGATTGCTGTAAATACTGAATGGACTGTCCGGTACATCCGTGTCATCATCTATTTTTGTTGCATTTGCTGTTTAATGAGGGGCTTGTGGATATATTGGCCTTATTTTGCCTGTTAATTCGTGCTGATTGTTCTTTGATTGTTAAAGTGGAATTTATAAAAGAGAAATCCTTTCCAGCTGTTTTCTCACTCGGCTCACTCGGGAACTTTGATTGTTTTGGTCTGTTGGTCTCCACGGTGATAATATCCCAGAAAGAGCAAACCATTCGCTGAAGGAAATTAATCACCAAGAGCCAATCAGAATACAGAGGATCATTCTGCTGTTGTGATTGGATGTTTCTCAGCTCAGTGTTACTATAGAAACATCCCAAATATCAAACAGTTTCTGGAAACCAACTCTCTCAGGATAGTCTGCCCTTCTTTCAAAAGAAAGATAGTCCCCCTCCTTAAATCCCCTCCCCTCCCCTCCCCCAAATCCCCTACTGTCCCCCACCCTAAATCCCCTCCCACCCTAAATCCCCTCCCGCACCCTAAATCCCCTCCCCTCTCCCACTCCAAGCACCCACCCCCACCTTAAACCCCTTCAGTTTAGCTTCATGTTAAACAAAGTTGTCTGTATGTCTGTAGGTTTAGTTTCACTTTAAACTTTGCCTGCATTGTAACAATGGTTTTATGAGCTTGAAGCAATAACAGGGCTTTTAATAAAACTAAGCTGTTGCTTAGCAACAAGAGGCCTATACTGAAAAAAGTACTTGCGTTTCAATTTGGAACCAGGTATTCCAGAGACAACAAGCATTCCACAGAAACTGTCAGAACAGGCAGGACAATACAAAGGGTCAGAAAACAAGTCCCAGGAGATAAAGAATAGAAAGTTCCAGAAATCAGGGAATAGGACTGAAGAGAATTCCAGAAAGGAACAAAGGGCAGATACCTGGCAAAAGGTTTCTGTTGAGTGAAGATGAGCAGAGAGTGTCTCCAAGTTAAAGACAGGGCTATAAGGGACAGACCTGGAAATGTTGTCTAGACAGAATCCAAACTCCATGGTGATCTTAAGGTTGGTAACTCCTGTGAAGCAATTGTGCTCTGCTGGTGGTCTGGGTATCAGGGAGATTTGTGGAAGTTTGAATTCATGTGGCAATCTAGGGCAGAGGAACAGTGAAAGGAGAGATTGAAATCCTGGAGGTGGATCCTTGGTGAAGGCATCTGCATGAAAGCCTTGTGTGGGAGAAGATTTCAAAGTGTTCTTCAAGAGTGTAATTTAAAACGCTTTGTGTTAGAGACCATGAAATCCACAGAACATCGACAATACAGAAGGAGGCCATTCAATCCATCGAGTCTGCACTGGATCTCTGATAGAGCATCTTACCCAGACCCAATCCTCATAACCCTGCACATTCAGCATGGCTGATCCGCCTAACCCGCACATCTTTGGAGTGTGGGAGGAAACCGGAGCACCCGGAGGAAACCCACGCAGACACGGGGAGAATGTGCAAACTCCACACAGACAGTGACCCAAGCTGGGAATCGAACCTGGGTCCCTGGCGCTGTGAGGCAGCAGTGCTAACCACTGTGCCACTGCGCTGCGCCAGTACCACTGCAGTGAGCTCAATTGGCTCTCGGTGTGACAAGGGGTTCTGCGTGGCCTCTGTCGCTTGGTTTCAGTGTGTGGTGTGTCTGAGCACATTTTGCTAATTGGTTTATATGGACTGTGTCCTAACTGAGAACATTAGAATATAAGATAGATTTTGTGACTTGTATTATCTATACAAATCTGTATCTATCTGGAAAGGAAAAGCTGGTGTGAAGGAGTCGAGTATCATCATAAAACTTAGCTATTAAGTGTTTTATTCTTTTCTTTAAAGTTCATTGGCAGTCATGTGACTCTGTTCATCAAAAAAATCAAACTATAAAAATAAAAGTTTGGATCTATTGAGCCAGGATTGCATCCTGGGATCTGGCAGTCCAGCGGAAACGTGAGCTGGGCTCTGAATAACTTAGCAATGAGATGCATCGTACAATGCTGCCCGGGGAGAACAGAGTTACTGATTCACTCTCTAATCTGATCGACAAGTTAATCGTGTCACGAAAGGCGTCCCTCAATGTAAAGCAGAGGCTAAACTACAGAGCTCCTTCAATGAAGACTCCTGGGCTGAAAGCGCAGGAAGTGGATTGTATTGGCTTCCTGTGCTGTAATGTCTGCAGAACTTTTCTCTGTTTCCAGATTTAATCAGATATTGAATACTTTTCTAAATCATCACAGCAACAGTGAATGATAGAGCTGTCCAACTCTTCACCAGAGGCAAAGAAGCTCTCCCCATCTGCTAAGAGGGTGCAGTGCACTTCAGGGGGAATCTTGGTTTACCCTTCAGGGAACTTCAGGGAGAATCTTGGTTTGTCCTCTCTGGTTCAAGAGAGCCCAGTTCTCTGCATCCTGAAGCTTTCTGTCCTGAACAAGTCTTCCATTGAGGAGACTTTATGCTCAGTTTTCAGAGAGCTCACAGTTACCAGCAAGTACTGGAGAGACACTTGACCAATGGGTTCAACCTCCGGGGAAAGGAGCGGTGGTTGTTTGTGTTCACACGGTGCTGGTCGGGAGCTCAGAGCACTGTGTGAGACTGAATCCCTGTCTGACAATGACTCAGAGAATGGGAGGAATTCGAGAGAATCTGTAACAGTGAGAGGTTTATAAGATTCAATAATGAAATGTAAAAAGTTTACCATTGCTGCAAAGACAATAGAGAAAATTGAGGATGGCACTGAGCTTTCTGAACTGATGTCCTTTTATTGTTGCTCCAGTCTATAATGGGCCTTTAGTTCATTATTAATCTGGGCCTAATGCAATATTCTGGAGTTTTCTGACCCTTTTTGAATTGTTGGGGGAAGAATGATTGACAGGTCAGGACAGGAACAGTCTCCTTTCACAGGGAAATCCCAGAGGTACTTTCAGATTGGCAGATGCTGTGGGGACTCCAGGCTGGAAGCAGTGTTCTTGTGTCTCTCGCTGCGATTGGAAATCCAGCTGTCTGCAAGTTGCAGCGAGAAGCTAGCTGCCAATCAGTATCTCTGTGTGTCTGAAGGTGATTTGATTTGATTTACTCTTGTCACATGTATTAACATACAGTGAAAAATATTGTTTCTTGCACGCTATACAGACAAAGCATACCGTTCATAAAGAAGGAAATGAGAGAGTGCAGAATGTAGTGTTACAGTCATAGCTAGGGTGTAGAGAAAGATCAACTTAATGCAAGGTAAGTCGCATTAAGTATGACAGCAGCAGGGAAGAAGCTGCTCTTGAGTCGGTTGGTACGTGACCTCAGACTTTTGTATCTTTTTCCCGAAGGAAGAGGTGGAAGAGAGAATGTCCGGGGTGTGTGAGGTCTTTAATTATGCTGGCTGCTTTTCCGAGACAGTGGGAAGTGTAGACAGAGTCAATGGATGGGAGGCTGGTTTGCATGATGGATTGGGCTACATTCACGACCTTTTGTAGTTCCTTGCGGTCTTGGGCAGAGCAGGAGCCCATACCAAGCTGTGATACAACCAGAAAGAATGTTTTCTATGGTGCATCTGTAAAAGTTGGTGAGAGTCGTAGCTGACATGCCAAATTTCCTTCGTCGTCTGAGAAAGTAGAGGCATTGGTGGCTTTCTTAACTATAGTGTCGGCATGGGGGGACCAGGACAGGTTGTTGGTGATCTGGACACCTAAAAACTTGAAGCTCTCGACCATTTTACTTCATCCCCATTGATGTAGACAGGGGCATGTTCTCCTTTACGCTTCCTGAAGTCGATGACAATCTCCTTTGTTTTGTTGACATTGAGGGAGAGATTATTGTTGCCGCACCAGTTCACCAGATTCTCTATTTCATTCCTGTACTCTGTCTCGTCATTGTTTGAGATCCGACCCACGACGGTGATGTCATCAGCAAACTTGAAATTCGAATTGGAGGGGAATTTGGCCGCACAGTCATAGGTGTATAAGGAGTATAGTAGGGGGCTGAGAACACAGCCTTGTTGAGGGTCATCGTGGACGAGGTGTTGTTGCCTATCCTTACTGATTGTAAGGAGGTTCAGGATCCAGTCGCAGAGGGAGGAGCCGAGGCCCAGTCTATGGAGTTTGGAGATGAGTTTCGTGGGAATAATAGTATTGAAGGCTGAGCTGTCATTGATGAATAGGAGTCTGACAAAGATGTCCTTGTTATCTAGGTGTGCAAAAAATTCCAGGACTGAGAAGGCCTCAGCGTTTCCAATTCAACAACCAATGGGCTCACAGCAGGTGTTGGAAAGCTGCAAGATCCAGCATCATGTGCGCATAGTTGCTTTCTGCACTGAGCCGGGAACGGTGTAAGATTGTCAGGCTGTTTGGTTGGAAGAGCATTCTGAGCTGTTAAGGTTTATACAATATCATAGAGTCATAGAGGTTTACAGCATGGAAACGGGCCCTTCAGCCCAACTTGTCCTTGCCGCCCTATTTTAACCACTAAGCTAGTCCCAATTGCCTGCATTTGACCCATATCCCTCTATACCCATCGTACCCATGTAACTATCTAAATACTTTTTAAAAGACAAAATTGTACCCGCCTCTACAACTACCTCTGGCAGCTTGTTCCAGACACTCACCACCCTCTGTGTGAAGAAAATTATCCCTCTGGACACTTTTGTATCTCTCCCCTCTCACCTTAAACCTATGCCCTCTAGTTTTAGACTCCCCTACCTTTGGGAAAAGATATTGACTATCTAGCTGATCTGTGCCCCTCATTATTTTATATGGCTTTTTTTTCTTGTTTGTAATTGGTAAAAGTTATTGCTAATTGGCTGATTATATGTTAACTGTGTTCTTAAATAAACTTGGTGTGATAAAAGCTCCCTGGTGGCTCACTTGAATCAGACCAGAGTGAAACATCTGATGCTCACCTGGGCCAAGTTTAAATGGAAACACTTGTGGTCTTGGCTGACTTCATAAAACACCCGGGAGTTTCTGTCCTGGACTATTTGTATATAATCAATATTGCAAAGCCAATCATGTTTATTATTGTTCTGTAATTAATATGTTGATCAGACATTCCTGGTAAATGTGGAACTCGCTCCCCCCATTGTGCCCATGATGCTGTCTCTCACAGCTGCCTGACAGACTGGTGCACACTCACACTCTACCTGGCATATGGACCATCCGACAGTGACATTTACTGACCACAGCCTCTTTCTCACAGTGGATGCGGCACGCCGTTATACTGTAGTCATCATAGCCGGGGAGGAGGCGCCCATTCCCAACTGAGCGGCACTCACCCCAGGGCCGGGGCAAATATGTCAACTGGATGAAAAGATGGAGAGAAAGAGAACAACAGAAAACTGCAAACATTCAAACACTCCCAGGACAGGTACAGCACGGGGTTAGATACAGAGTAAAGCTCCCTCTACACTGTCCCCATCAAACACTCCCAGGACAGGCACAGCACGGGGTTAGATACAGAGTAAAGCTCCCTCTACACTGTCCCCATCAAACACTCCCAGGACAGGTACAGCACGGGGTTAGATACAGAGTAAAGCTCCCTCTACACTGTCCCCATCAAACACTCCCAGGACAGGTACAGCACGGGGTTAGATACAGAGTAAAGCTCCCTCTACACTGTCCCCATCAAACACTCCCAGGGCAGGTACAGCACTGGGTTAGATACAGAGTAAAGCTCCCTCTACACTGTCCCCATCAAACACTCCCAGGACAGGTACAGCACAGGGTTAGATACAGAGTAAAGCTCCCTCTACACTGTCCCCATCAAACACTCCCAGGACAGGTACAGCACAGGGTTAGATACAGAGTAAAGCTCCCTCTACACTGTCCCCCATCAAACACTCCCAGGACAGGTACAGCATGGGGTTAGATACAGAGTAAAGCTCCCTCTACACTGTCCCCATCAAACACTCCCAGGACAGGTACAGCATGGGGTTAGATACAGAGTAAAGCTCCCTCTACACTGTCCCCATCAAACACTCCCAGGACAGGTACAGTGCGGGGTTAGATACAGAGTAAAGCTCCCTCTACACTGTCCCCATCAAACACTCCCAGGGCAGGTACAGCATGGGGTTAGATACAGAGTAAAGTTCCCTCTACACTGTCCCCCATCAAAAACTCCCAGGACAGGTACAGCATGGGGTTAGATACAGAGTAAAGCTCCCTCTACACTGTCCCCATCAAACACTCACAGGACAGGTACAGCACGGGGTTAGATACAGAGTAAAGCTCCCTCTACACTGTCCCCATCAAACACTCACAGGACAGGTACAGCACGGGGTTAGATACAGAGTAAAGCTCCCTCTACACTGTCCCCATCAAACACTGCCAGGACAGGTACAGCATGGGGTTAGATACAGAGTAAAGCTCCCTCTACACTGTCCCCATTAAACACTCCCAGGACAGGTACAACACGGGATTGGATACAGAGTAAAGCTCTCTCTCCATTTCCAGATCAAGGGAATACATTAGCGAAAGACACAAGTGATTGGTTGGAAATACCCTTTGTTCCTGACAAGCGACGAAGGTTTGGAACCCGGGGGGAACCCCGAATCCTAACTCGTGGATGTAGGGTGGCTCATTCTGATTGTGAATCTGAACTCGAATCCCAGCCTCAAAGGAGGTTTCATCTGAAACAGAATGAATTGTAAAATTAGACAATGCTGCCTCTGATATACAGTTCCTGCAATCTCTTAATCCAGTTCTCATTGCGGACTCTCAGTGGGGTACAGTTCCACACACACTGACTCCCACTGCGATACAGTTCCACACACACTGACTCTCACTGGGATATAGTTCCACACACACTGACTCTCACTGGGATATAGTTCCACACACACTGACTCTCACTGCGATATAGTTCCACACACACTGACTCTCACTGGGATACAGTTCCACACACACTGACTCACTGGGATACAGTTCCACACACACTGACTCACTGGGATATAGTTCCACACACACTGACTCACTGGGATACAGTTCCACACACACTGACTCTCACTGGGATACAGTTCCACACACACTGACTGTCACTTGGATACAGTTCCACACACACTGACTCACTGGGATACAGTTCCACACACACTGACTCTCACTGGGATACAGTTCCACGCACACTGACTCTCACTGGTGTACAGTTCCACACACACTGACTCTCACGGGGTACAGTTCCACACACACTGACTCTCACAGGGATACAGTTCCACACACACTGACTCTCACTGGGGTACGGGTTCCACACACACTGACTCTCACTGGGATACAGTTCCACACACACTGACTCTCACTGGGGTACAGTCCCACGCACACTGACTCTCACTGGGATACAGTTCCACACACACTGACTCTCACACGGGTACGGGTTCCACACACACTGACTCACACTGGGATACAGCTCCACACACACTGACTCTCACTGGGATACAGCTCCACACACGCTGACTCTCACTGGGATACAGTTCCACACACACTGACTCTCACTGGGATACAGTTCCACACACACTGACTCTCACTGGGGTACGGGTTCCACACACATTAACTCTCACTGGGGTACTGGTTCCACACACACTGACTCTCACTGGGATACAGTTCCACACACACTGACTCTCACTGGGGTACGGGTTCCACACACACTGACTCTCACTGGGGTACGGGCCCCACACACACTGACTCTCACTGGGGTACGGGTTCCCCACACACACTGACTCTCACTGGGGTACGGGTCCCACCCACACTGACTCTCACTGGGGTACGGGTTCCACACACACTGACTCTCACTGCAATACAGTTCCACACACATTAACTCTCACTGGGGTACTGGTTCCACACACACTGACTCTCACTGGGATACAGTTCCACACACACTGACACTCACTGGGGTACAGTTCCACACACACTGACTCTCACTGGGATACAGTTCCACACACACTGACTCTCACTGGGGTACTGGTTCCACACACAGTGACTCTCACTGGGATACAGTTCCACACACACTGACTCTCACTGGGGTACAGTTCCACACACACTGACTCTCACTGGGATACAGTTCCACACACACTGACTCTCACTGGGGTACAGTTCCACACACACTGACTCTCACTGGGGTACAGTTCCACACACACTGACTCTCACTGGGATATAGTTCCACACACACTGACTCTCACTGGGGTACAGTTCCACACACACTGACTCTCACTGGGATACAGTTCCACACACACTGACTCTCACTGGGATACAGTTCCACACACACTGACTCTCACTGGGGTACAGTTCCACACACACTGACTCTCACTGGGATATAGTTCCACAGACACTGACTCTCACTGGGGTACAGTTCCACACACACTGACTCTCACTGGGGTACAGTTCCACACACACTGACTCTCACTGGGATAAAGTTCCACACACACTGACTCTCACTGGGGTACAGTTCCACACACACTGACTCTCACTGGGATACAGTTCCACACACACTGACTCTCACTGGGATACAGTTGCATACACACTGACTCTCACTGGGATACAGTTCCACACACACTGACTCTCACTGGGATACAGTTCCACACACACTGACCCTCACTGGGATACAGTTCCACACACACTGACTCTCACTGGGATACAGTTCCACACGCACTGACTCTCACTGGGATACAGTTCCACACGCACTGACTCTCACTGGGGTACAGTTCCACACACACTGACTCTCACTGGGGTACAGTTCCACACACACTGACTCTCACTGGGGTACAGTTCCACACACACTGACTCTCACTGGGGTACAGTTCCACACACACTGACTCTCACTGGGATACAGTTCCACACACACTGACTCTCACTGGGATACAGTTCCACACACACTGACTCTCACTGGGATACAGTTCCACACACACACTGACTCTCACTGGGATACAGTTCCACACACACTGACTCTCACTGGGATACAGTTCCACACACACTGACTCTCACTGGGATACAGTTCCACACACACTGACTCTCACTGGGATACAGTTCCACACACACTGACTCTCACTGGGATACAGTTCCACACACACTGACTCTCACTGGGATACAGTTCCACACACACTGACTCTCACTGGGATACAGTTCCACACACACTGACTCTCACTGGGATACAGTTCCACACACACTGACTCTCACTGGGATACAGTTCCACACACACTGACTCTCACTGGGATACAGTTCCACACACACTCACTCTCACTGGGATACAGTTCCACACACACTGACTCTCACTGGGATACAGTTCCACACACACTGACTCTCACTGGGATACAGTTCCACACACACTGACTCTCACTGGGATACAGTTCCACACACACTGACTCTCACTGGGATACAGTTCCACACACACTGACTCTCACTGGGATACAGTTCCACACACACTGACTCTCACTGGGATACAGTTCCACACACACTGACTCTCACTGGGATACAGTTCCACACACACTGACTCTCACTGGGATACAGTTCCACACACACTGACTCTCACTGGGATACAGTTCCACACACACTGACTCTCACTGGGATACAGTTCCACACACACTGACTCTCACTGGGATACAGTTCCACACACACTGACTCTCACTGGGATACAGTTCCACACACACTGACTCTCGCTGGGATACAGTTCCACACACACTGACTCTCACTGGGATACAGTTCCACACACACTGACCCTCACTGGGATACAGTTCCACACACACTGACTCTCACTGGGATACAGTTCCACACACACTGACTCTCACTGGGATACAGTTCCACACACACTGACTCTCACTGGGATACAGTTCCACACACACTGACTCTCACTGGGATACAGTTCCACACACACTGACTCTCACTGGGATACAGTTCCACACACACTGACTCTCACTGGGATACAGTTCCACACACACTGACTCTCACTGGGATACAGTTCCACACACACTGACTCTCACTGGGATACAGTTCCACACACACTGACCCTCACTGGGATACAGTTCCACACACACTGACCCTCACTGGGATACAGTTCCACACACACTGACTCTCACTGGGATACAGTTCCACACACACTGACTCTCACTGGGATACAGTTCCACACATACTGACTCTCACTGGGATACAGTTCCACACACACTGACTCTCCCTGGGATACAGTTCCACACACACTGACTCTCACTGGGATACAGTTCCACACACACTGACTCTCACTGGGATACAGTTCCACACACACTGACTCTCACTGGGATACAGTTCCACACACACTGACTCTCACTGGGATACAGTTCCACACACACTGACTCTCACTGGGATACAGTTCCACACACACTGACTCTCACTGGGATACAGTTCCACACACACTGACTCTCACTGGGATACAGTTCCACACACACTGACTCTCACTGGGATACAGTTCCACACACACTGACTCTCACTGGGATACAGTTCCACACACACTGACTCTCACTGGGATACAGTTCCACACACACTGACTCTCACTGGGATACAGTTCCACACACACTGACCCTCACTGGGATACAGTTCCACACACACTGACTCTCACTGGGATACAGTTCCACACACACTCACTCTCACTGGGATACAGTTCCACACACACTGACTCTCACTGGGATACAGTTCCACACACACTGACTCTCCCTGGGATACAGTTCCACACACACTGACTCTCACTGGGATACAGTTCCACACACACTGACTCTCACTGGGATACAGTTCCACACACACTGACTCTCACTGGGATACAGTTCCACACACACTGACTCTCACTGGGATACAGTTCCACACACACTGACCCTCACTGGGATACAGTTCCACACACACTGACCCTCACTGGGATACAGTTCCACACACACTGACTCTCACTGGGATACAGTTCCACACACACTGACTCTCACTGGGATACAGTTCCACACATACTGACTCTCACTGGGATACAGTTCCACACACACTGACTCTCACTGGGATACAGTTCCACACACACTGACTCTCACTGGGATACAGTTCCACACACACTGACTCTCACTGGGATACAGTTCCACACACACTGACTCTCACTGGGATACAGTTCCACACACACTGACTCTCACTGGGATACAGTTCCACACACACTGACCCTCACTGGGATACAGTTCCACACACACTGACTCTCACTGGGATACAGTTCCACACACACTGACTCTCACTGGGATACAGTTCCACACATACTGACTCTCACTGGGATACAGTTCCACACACACTGACTCTCCCTGGGATACAGTTCCACACACACTGACTCTCACTGGGATACAGTTCCACACACACTGACTCTCACTGCGATACAGTTCCACACACACTGACTCTCACTGGGATACAGTTCCACACACACTGACTCTCACTGGGATA
The DNA here is from genome assembly GCF_964213995.1 of Mustelus asterias. Classification (NCBI taxonomy): domain Eukaryota; kingdom Metazoa; phylum Chordata; class Chondrichthyes; order Carcharhiniformes; family Triakidae; genus Mustelus; species Mustelus asterias. The sequence goes on from NW_027592692.1 coordinate 19,045, forward strand.
CAGTTACACACACTGACTCTCACTGGGATACAGTTCCACACACACTGACTCTCACTGGGATACAGTTCCACACACACTGACTCTCACTGGGATACAGTTACACACACTGACTCTCACTGGGATACAAGCAAAATGCTGCAGATGCTGGAATCTGAGACAAAAACAGAAAATGCTGGAAGTTCTCAGTGGGTGCCAGTGTCGGTGGGGGGAGAATCGAGGCAACACGACGTGTCTGGATGGACCCTTCGTCCGAGCTGTCATTATTTTGCTTTTATATTAATTGTAACTCCCTCCCTATCCAGGGATTGTGCTCCGCCCCCACATTCCGGCTGTGTCTCTGTGATGTTGGTCCATGCTCAGCTCAGGCCTGTATCGGCGGAAAGCGACTGGATATTCCCTCCGACTGGAGGCCGCCTGCCAATGGTAACTCCGGTCTGAAAAGTATATCTTCCCACAGAGCCGCTGTGGCCACAGCTTTCCCCTGCCGTCCCTGAGCTGAGTGAGTACAGGCTCGATGGGCCCAATGGCCACATTCCTCACTGTCTGAATTCTATGATGCTGTGAGTGCAGTCACCCAGTGGAGGTGTCACCCAGTGGAGGAGTCACCCAGTGGAGGAGTCACCCAGTGGAGGAGTCACCCAGTGGAATTCAGGCTGGAAGTGGCCCAGGGATGGGAGTGAGAGACTCTGCATGTCACTGACCTGTCTCCTGCCAGATGGGGAGATATTCGTCCTGCTGAATGTCCAACATGATCTCCAGACCGCTGCCCATCCCGCTTTGCTTCGCTTTCTTGATGTTGGTTTTGTTGGCGTTGAAGGTGTAGCATTTACCGTACCTGGTGAACACCTGTCGGGGAGGTCACAGGTCACAGGTCAATGTCAGTCAGCAATATGGCAGCACGCTCCGCAACTCCGCACTCCCAACATCCCTGCCACAGAGTCACACAGCTCAGAGCAGCCCTTCAGCCCATTGAATCAGCATCGCCACTGAGTCTGTCCCCTCTCCCCCATTCTGCTCACTGACCCACACTGACCCATACTGACCCTCACTGACCCTCACTGACCCTCACTGACCTCACTGACCCTCACTGACCCACACTGACCCACACTGACCCTCACTGACCCACACTGACCCACACTGACCCTCACTGACCCTCACTGACCCACACTGACCCACACTGACTGTCACTGACCCACACTGACCCACACTGACCCACACTGACCCTCACTGACCTCACTGACCCACACTGACCCCCACTGACCCACACTGACCCTCACTGACCCACACTGACCCTCACTGACCTCACTGACCCACACTGACCCTCACTGACCCACACTGACCCTCACTGACCCACACTGACCCTCACTGACCTCACTGACCCACACTGACCCACACTGACCCTCACTGACCCTCACTGACCCACACTGACCCTCACTGACCCACACTGACCCTCACTGACCTCACTGACCCATACTGGCCCACACTGACCCACACTGACCCACACTGACCGTCACTGACCCACACTGACCCTCACTGACCCACACTGACCCACACTGACCCACACTGACCCTCACTGACCCACACTGACCCTCACTGACCCACACTGACCCTCACTGACCCACACTGACCCACACTGACCCTCACTGACCCACACTGACCCTCACTGACCCACACTGACCCACACTGATCCACACTGACCCACACTGACCCTCACTGACCCACACTGACCCTCACTTACCCTCACTGACCCTCACTGACCCACACTGACCCTCACTGACCCTCACTGGCCCACACTGACCCTCACTGACCTCACTGACCCACACTGACCCTCACTGACCTCACTGACCCACACTGACCCTCACTGACCCACACTGACCCTCACTGGCCCACACTGACCCACACTGACCCTCACTGACTGACCCTCACTGACCCACACTGACCCAAACTGACTGACCCACACTGGCCCACACTGACCCCCACTGACTGACCCTCACTGACCCTCACTGACTGACCCACACTGACCCACACTGAACCACACAGACCCTCACTGAGCCTCACTGACCCACACTGACCCTCACTGACCCACACTGACCCACACAGACCCACACTGACCCACACTGACCCACACTGACCCACACTGACCCTCACTGACTGACCCTCACTGACCCACACTGACCCCCACTGACCCTCACTGACCCACACTGACCCACACTGACCCACACTGACCCGCACTGAACCACACTTACCCTCACTGACCCACACTGACCCTCACTGACCCACATTGACCCTCACTGACCCACACTGACCCACACTGACCCTCACTGACCCCCACTGACCCTCACTGACCCACACTGACCCCCACTGACCCACACTGACCCTCACTGACCCTCACTGACCCACACTGACCCTCACTGACCCTCACTGACCCTCACTGACCCCCACTGACCATCACTGACCCACACTTACCCACACTGACACTCACTGACACTCACTGACCCACACTGACCCACACTGACCCACACTGACCCTCACTGACCCACACTGACCCTCACTGACCCACACTGACCCACACTGACCCTCACTGACCCACACTGACCCACACTGATCCACACTGACCCTCACTGACCCACACTGACCCTCACTGACCCTCACTGACCCACACTGACCCACACCGATCCACACTGACCCACACTGACCCTCACTGACCCACACTGACCCTCACTGACCCACACTGACCCACACTGACTGACCCTCACTGACCCACACTGACCTACACTGACCCTCACTGACCCTCACTGACTGATCCACACTGACCCCCACTGACCCTCACTGACCCACACTGACCCACACTGACCCTCACTGACCCACACAGACCCACACTGACCCTCACTGACCTACACTGACCCTCACTGACCCACACTGACCCTCACTGACCTCACTGACTGACCCTCACTGACCCACACTGACTGACCCTCACTGACCCTCACTGACCTACACTGACCCTCACTGACCCACACTGACCCTCACTGACCCACACTGACCCACACTGACTGACCCACACTGACCCTCACTGACCCACACTGACCCACACTGACCCACACTGACCCACACTGACTGACCCACACTGACCCACACTGACTGACCCACACTGACCCTCACTGACCCTCACTGACCCACACTGACCCACACTGACCCACACTGACCCTCACTGACTGACCCACACTGACCCACACTGACCCTCACTGACCAACACTGACCCACACTGACCCTCACTGACTGACCCCCACTGACCCACACTGACCCACACTGACCCACACTGATCCACACTGACCCACACTGACCCTCACTGACCCTCACTGACCCACACTGACCCACACTGACCCACACTGACACTCACTGACCCTCACTGACCTACACTGACCCACACTGAGCCACACTGACCCTCACTGACCCACACTGACCCACACTGACCCTCACTGACTGACCCTCACTGACCCTCACTGACCCACACTGACCCACACTGACTGACCCACACTGACCCACACAGACCCACACTGACCCTCACAGACCCACACTGACACACACTGACCTACACTGAGCTCCACTGACCCCACCCCCCCCAACCCCACCCCCGATGCTCGCTGGGTGTGTAATCCCCTCCCTCAGTGCTTGTTATTACAGCAGAAAGCAGAGGATATTTGGCCATGGGGTGCCTCACTGGGATCCCACTTTACCCGGCTGACAGCCTGGTCAGTGTACAGTGTCCCACTGCGGAGAAGGAGGCCATTTGGCCCCTCTTCATCATTCTGTCTCTGCGCAGGAACTCTGTTCCATTCTGCTGCTTTCTGAGTTCTCTGATTGGTTGCAGTTTGAGTTTGTTTCTGAATCCTGGCATCAGGAATACTGAGCCGGGAATTCTGCCGGATTGTGAGGATCTGCTGCCCTCGTGTGTTGAGTTTATGAAGTGCTGCGATTTAAAGCATTGATCGGAGGCCATTGGGACATTTGGAAAGTTATTTTTTGCCCTTTCTCTGAATTTCGGGGAGTGAGGATCAGTCCGATCGCCCCCCCTCCCCCCGCCCCCTCTCCCTTTATCCCACGTTAGATTAGAGCGGCACTGGCCCCTGTGCCAGGCATCACGATGTGGAGATGCCGGCGTTGGACTGGGGTAAACACAGTAAGACGTTTAACAACGGCTCAGTATTCCTGATGCCAGGATCCTGATGCCAGGATTCAGATGCAATTTTACAACTCATCCGTTTCATCCTGGACCACAATATCTTCACCTTCAACAACCAGTTCTTCATCCAGACACACGGAACAGCCATGGGGACCAAATTCGCACCTCAATATGCCAACATCTTCATGCACAGGTTCGAACAAGACTTCTTCACCGCACGGGACCTTCAACCGATGCTATACAGTGTATAGCATCGGTTGACAGGTCCCGTGCGGTGAAGAAGTCTTGTTCGAACCATGTGCATGAAAGATGTTGGCATCAACGAGTTTCCCACATCAGACCCACCATGGACTAGCTCTCCGGAATCGGTTGCATTCTTGGACACACGCATCTCCATTAAGGACGGTCACCTCAGCACTTCACTGTTCGGCAAGCCCACGGATAACCTCGCGATGCTCCACTTCTCCAGCTTCCACCCTAAACACGTTAAAGAAGCCATCCCCTACGGACAAGCCCTCTGAATACACAGGATCTGCTCGGATGAGGAGGATCGCAACAGACACCTCCAGACGCTGAAAGATGCCCTCATAAGAACAGGATATGGCGCTCGACTCATCGATCAACAGTTCCGACGCGCCACAGCGAAAAACCGCACCGACCTCCTCAGAAGACAAACACGGGACACAGTGGACAGAGTACCCTTCGTTGTCCAGTACTTCCCCGGAGCGGAGAAGCTACGGCATCTCCTCCGGAGCCTTCAACATGTCATTGATGAAGACGAACATCTCGCCAAGGCCATCCCCACACCCCCACTTCTTGCCTTCAAACAACCGCACAACCTCAAACAGACCATTGTCCGCAGCAAACTACCCAGTCTTCAGGAGAACAGTGACCACGACACCACACAACCCTGCCACAGCAACCTCTGCAAGACGTGCCGGATCATCGACACGGATGCCATCATCTCACGTGAGAACACCATCCACCAGGTACACGGTACCTACTCTTGCAACTCGGCCAATGTTGTCTACCTGATACGCTGCAAGAAAGGATGTCCCGAGGCATGGTACATTGGGGAAACCATGCAGACGCTGCGACAACGGATGAATGAACACCGCTCGACAATCACCAGGCAAGACTGTTCTCTTCCTGTTGGGGAGCACTTCAGCGGTCATGGGCATTCGGCCTCTGATATTCGGGTAAGCGTTCTCCAAGGCGGCCTTCCCGACACACGACAGCGCAGAGTCGCTGAGCAGAAACTGATAGCCAAGTTCCGCACACACGAGGACGGCCTCAACCGGGATATTGGGTTCATGTCACACTATTTGTAACTCCCACAGTTGCGTGAACCTGCAGAGTTTCACTGGCTGTCTTGTCTGGAGACAATACACATCTTTTTAGCCTGTCTTGATGCTCTCTCCACTCACATTGTTTTGTTTCTTAAAGACTTGATTAGTTGTAAGTATTCGCATTCCAACCATTATTCATGTAAATTGAGTTTGTGTCTTTATAAATTCTGTTTGTGAACAGAATTCCCACTCACCTGAAGAAGGGGCTTAGAGCCTCGAAAGCTTGTGTGGCTTTTGCTACCAAATAAACCTGCTGGACTTTAACCTGGTGTTGTTAAACTTCTTACCAGGCATCACCCCAGGGGACAGGTGGCAAAGGGAGGAGCGGGAATTCTCGAGATCTTCAATCGAGCGCAGCAGAGTCTGAGGAAAGGAAGTTTTTACAGAACTAACTGTTGTAAAGCAGGAAGGTTTAACAGTGCAGCCGTTCAGAGAACCAAGGGCAGGCTGGGGATGTGGGGTGACAGGGGGTGGGGATGTGGGGTGACAGGGGGTGGGGATGTGGGGTGACAGGGGGTGGGGATGTGGGGCGACAGGGGTGGGGATGTGGGGTGGCAGGGGGTGGGGCTGTGGGGTGACAGGGGGTGGGGATGTGGGGCGACAGGGGGTGGGGATGTGGGGCAACAGGGGGTGGGGATGTGGGGTGACAGGGGGTGGGGATGTGGGGTGACAGGGCTGGGGATGTGGGGTGACAGGGGGTGGGGATGTGGGGTGACAGGGGGTGGGGATGTGGGGTGACAGGGGGTGGGGATGTGGGGTGACAGGAGGTGGGGATGTGGGGCGACAGGGGTGGGGATGTGGGGTGGCAGGGGGTGGGGCTGTGGGGTGACAGGGGGTGGGGATGTGGGGCGACAGGGGGTGGGGATGTGGGGCAACAGGGGGTGGGGATGTGGGGTGACAGGGGGTGGGGATGTGGGGTGACAGGGCTGGGGATGTGGGGTGACAGGGGGTGGGGATGTGGGGTGACAGGGGGTGGGGATGTGGGGTGACAGGGGGTGGGGATGTGGGGTGACAGGGGGTGGGGATGTGGGGTGACAGGGGGTGGGGCTGTGGGGTGACAGGGGTGGGGATGTGGGGTGACAGGGGGTGGGGATGTGGGGTGACAGGGGGTGGGGCTGTGGGGCAACAGGGGGTGGGGATGTGGGGATGTGGGGTGACAGGGGGTGGGGATGTGGGGTGACAGGGGGTGGGGATGTGGGGTGACAGGGGGTGGGGATGTGGGGTGACAGGGGGTGGGGATGTGGGGTGACAGGGGGTGGGGCTGTGGGGCGACAGGAGTGGGGATGTGGGGCGACAGCGGGTGGGGATGTGGGGCGACAGGGGGTGGGGCTGTGGGGCGACAGGGGATGGGGATGTGGGGTGACAGGGCTGGGGATGTGGGGTGACAGGGGGTGGGGCTGTGGGGTGACAGGGGGTGGGGATGTGGGGCGACAGGGGGTTTGGATGTGGGGTGACAGGGGGTGGGGATGTGGGGTGACAGGGGGTGGGGATGTGGGGTGACAGGGCTGGGGATGTGGGGTGACAGGGGGTGGGGATGTGGGGTGACAGGGGGTGGGGATGTGGGGTGACAGGGGGTGGGGATGTGGGGTGACAGGGGGTGGGGATGTGGGGTGACAGGGGGTGGGGATGTGGGGTGACAGGGGGTGGGGCTGTGGGGCGACAGGAGTGGGGATGTGGGGCGACAGCGGGTGGGGATGTGGGGCGACAGGGGGTGGGGCTGTGGGGCGACAGGGGATGGGGATGTGGGGTGACAGGGCTGGGGATGTGGGGTGACAGGGGGTGGGGCTGTGGGGTGACAGGGGGTGGGGATGTGGGGCGACAGGGGGTTTGGATGTGGGGTGACAGGGGGTGGGGATGTGGGGTGACAGGGGGTGGGGATGTGGGGTGACAGGGCTGGGGATGTGGGGTGACAGGGGGTGGGGATGTGGGGTGACAGGGGGTGGGGATGTGGGGTGACAGGGGGTGGGGCTGTGGGGTGACAGGGGGTGGGGATGTGGGGTGACAGGGGGTGGGGATGTGGGGCGACAGGGGGTGGGGCTGTGGGGCAACAGGGGGTGGGGATGTGGGGATGTGGGGTGACAGGGGGTGGGGATGTGGGGTGACAGGGGGTGGGGATGTGGGGTGACAGGGGGTGGGGATGTGGGGTGACGGGGTGGGGCTGTGGGGCGACAGGGGTGGGGATGTGGGGCGACAGGGGGTGGGGATGTGGGGCGACAGGGGGTGGGGCTGTGGGGCGACAGGGGGTGGGGATGTGGGGTGACAGGGCTGGGGATGTGGGGTGACAGGGGGTGGGGATGTGGGGTGACAGGGGGTGGTGATGTGGGGTGACAGGGGGTGGGGCTGTGGGGCGACAGGGGTGGGGATGTGGGGTGACAGGGGGTGGGGATGTGGGGTGACAGGGGGTGGGGCTGTGGGGGTGACAGGGGTGCAGCTGTGGGATGAGGGGGTGAGGGGGTGAGGGGGGTGGGTGATGAGGGGGGTGAGGGGGTGAGTGGGGGTGACGGGGGTGGGTGATGAGGGGGGGTGGTTGATGAGGGGGGTGGGTGATGAGGGGGGTGGGTGATAAGGGGGGTGAGGGGGGTGAGGGGGGTGGGTGATGAGGGGGGTGAGGGGGTGAGGGGGGTGGGTGATGAGGGGGGTGAGGGGGTGAGGGGGGGTGACGGGGGTGGGTGATGTGCGGGGGGTGGTTGATGAGGGGGGTGGGTGATGAGGGGGGTGGGTGATGAGGGGGGTGGGTGATGAGGGGGGTGGGTGATGAGGGGGGTGGGTGATGAGGGGGGTGAGGGGGTGAGGGGGGTGAGAGGGGTGGGTGATGAGGGGGGTGAGGGGGGGTGGGTGATGAGGGGGGCAAGGGGGTGAGGGGGGTAAGGGGGGGTGGGGGGTGAGGGGGGTGAGGGGGGTGGGTGATGAGGGGGGTGAGGGGGGTGAGGGGGGTGGGTGATGAGGGGGTTGGGTGATGAGGGGGGTGGGTGATGAGGGGGGTGAGGGGGTGAGGGGGGTGAGAGGGGTGGGTGATGAGGGGGATGAGGGGGGGTGGGTGATGAGGGGGGTGGGTGATGAGGGGGGTGAGGGGGTGAGGGGGGGTGAGAGGGGTGGGTGATGAGGGGGGTGAGGGGGGGTGGGTGATGAGGGTAGTGAGGGGGGTGAGGGGAGGTGGGTGATGAGGGGGGTGAGGGGGTTGGGTGATGAGGGGGGTGAGGGGGGTGAGGGGGGTGGGTGATGAGGCGGGGGTGAGGGGGTGAGGGGGGTGAGGGGGGTGGGTGATGAGGGGGGTGAGGGGGGGGTGAGGGGGTGGGTGATGAGGGGGGTGAGGGGGGGTGAGGGGGGTGGGGATGAGGGGGGTGAGGGGGGGTGGGTGATGTGGGGGGTGAGGGGGGTGAGACGGGTGGGTGATGAGGGGGGTGAGGGGGGTGGGTGATGAGGGGGGTGAGGGGGTGAGGGGGGTGAGGGGGGGGTGGGTGATGAGGGGGGTGAGGGGGTGAGGGGGTAAGGGGGGGTGGGTGATGAGTTGGGTGAGGGGGGTGGGTGATGAGGGGGGTGAGGGGGTGGGTGATGAGGGGGGTGTGTGATGAGGGGGGTGGGTGATGAGGGGGGTGGGTGATGAGGGGGGTGAGGGGGGGTGAGAGGGGTGGGTGATGAGGGGGGTGAGGGGGGTGAGGGGAGGTGGGTGATGAGGGGGGTGAGGGGGGGTGAGGGGGGTGAGGGGGGTGGGTGATGAGGGGGGTGAGGGGGGTGAGGGGGGTGGGTGATGAGGGGGGTGAGGGGGGGTGAGGGGGTGGGTGATGAGGGGGGTGAGGGGGGGTGAGGGGGGTGGGGATGAGGGGGGTGAGGGGGGGTGGGTGATGAGGGGGGTGAGGGGGGGTGAGACGGGTGGGTGATGAGGGGGGTGAGGGGGGGTGGGTGATGAGGGGGGAGGGGGGTGAGGGGGGGTGGGAGATGAGGGGGTTGAGGGGGTTGAGGGAGGTGAGGGGGTGGGGATGAGGGGGGTGAGTGGGGTGGATGATGAGGGGGGTGAGGGGGGTGGGTGATGAGGGGGGTGAGGGAGGTGAGTGATGAGGGGGGTGAGGGGGGTGAGGGGGGTGAGGGGTGTGGGTGAGGGGGGTGGGTGATGAGGGGGGTGAGGGGGGTAAGGGGGGGTGGGTGATGAGTTGGGTGAGGGGGGTGGGTGATGAGGGGGGTGAGGGGGGTGAGGGGGGTGGGTGATGAGGGGGGTGAGGGGGGTGGGATGAGGGGGGTGAGGGGGGGTGAGGGGGTGGGTGATGAGGGGGGTGAGGGGGTGAGGGGGGTGGGTGGTGAGGGGGGTGGCTGATGAGGGGGGTGAGGGGGGTGGGTGATGAGGGGGGTGAGGGGGGTGGGTGATGAGGGGGGTGAGGGGGTGAGGGGGGGTGAGGGGGTGGGTGATGAGGGGGGTGAGTGGGGTGGGTGATGAGGGGGGTGAGGGGGGTGGGTGATGAGGGGGGTGAGGGGGGTGGGTGATGAGGGGGGTGAGGGGGGGTGGGTGATGAGGGGGGTGAGGGGGGTGGGTGATGAGGGGGGTGAGGGGGGTGGGTGATGAGGGGGGTGAGGGGGTGAGGGGGGGTGAGGGGGTGGGTGCTGAGGGGGGTGAGGGGGGTGGGTGATGAGGGGGGTGAGGGGGGGTGGGTGATGAGGGGGGTGAGGTGGGGTGGGTGATGAGGGGATGAGAGGGGTGGGTGATGAGGGGGGTGAGGGGGTGGGTGATGAGGGGGGTGAGGGGGTGAGGGGGGTGAGGGGGGTGGGTGATGAGGGGGGTGAGGGGGTGAGGGGGTGAGGGGGGGTGGGTGATGAGGGGGGTGAGGGGGGGTGGGTGATGAGGGGGGTGAGGGGGGTGGGTGATGAGGGGGGTGAGGGGGGTGGGGGGGTTGGGGGGGTAATGGGGGGTGAGGGGTTGGGTGGTGAGGGGGGTGAGGGGGGTGAGGGGGGTGGGTGATGAGGGGGGTGAGGGGGGGTGGGTGATGAGGGGGGTGAGGGGGGTGGGTGATGAGGGGGGTGAGGGGGTGGGTGATGAGGGGGGTGAGGGGGGTGAAGGGGGTGAGGGGGGTGGGTGATGAGGGGGGTGAGGGGGTGAGGGGGTGGTTGATGAGGGGGGTGAGGGGGTGGGTGATGAGGGCGGTGAGGGGGGAGAGGGGGTGGGGATGAGGGGGGTGAGGGGGGTGGGTGGTGAGGGGGGTGAGGGGGGTGAGGGGGTGGGGGGCTTGGGGGGGGTGATGGGGGGTGAGGGGGGTGGGTGATGAGGGGGGTGAGGGGGGTGAGGGGGGGTGGGTGATGAGGGGGGTGAGGGGGGTGAGGGGGGTGAGGGGGGTGGGTGATGAGGGGGGTGAGGGGGGTGAGGGGGGTGGGGGGGTGAGGGGGGTGAGGGGGATGGGGATGAGGCGGGGGTTCACTGTGTATCAGATGGAAGGAGTTTGAATCAGGTCAGGACCATTGAAACGAGAGCGAATCAAATGGCAACTTCACAGAAGGCTGTGAGCTGATTGGTCGGTCAGAATTGTAGATATGTTTCCTTTTGTCCAAAGTTTGAAAGTTTGCCGGGAAATTAAAATCTTCCATTTGTTCTGAGAATAAAGGCCCAGGAAGATTTTAATTAACCTCCCTCCAAGCGGCCAATACAAGGTGGGAAGTGAGTCGCTGGTGACCCTTCATGTTTGCGAGTAGTAGTTTAAATTCCCTAAGGCTAGAGGAATGGCTGGGTGGCTCCAACCCCTGGAGTGCACATCCTGTTCCACGTGGGAAGTCTAGGACATTTCTCACATCCTAGATAACCGCACGTTCAGGATGTTTTGTCAGTTGCAGCATCTTCGTCTCTGGGTTTTGGAGATACCTTCCCCTCTAAGATTTTTGAGACACTTTGCTCTCCCAGGGTAATCTGATGTGGAGATGCCGGCGTTGGACTGGGGTGGGCACAGTAAGAAGTCTCACAACACCAGGTTAAAATCCAACAGGTTTATTTGGAATCATGTGCTTTTGGAGCAGCGCTCTGAATAAACCTGTTGGATTCCTTAGAATCTTAGAATCTTAGAAACCCTACAGCACAGAAAGAGGCCATTCGGCCCATCGAGTCTGCACCGACCACAATCCCACCCAGGCCCTACCCCCATATCCCTACATATTTAGAACATAGAACATAGAAAGCCACAGCACAAACAGGCCCTTCGGCCCACAAGTTACGCTGATCATATCCCTACCTCTAGGCCTATCTATAGCCCTCAATCCCATTAAATCCCATGTACTCATCCAGAAGTCTCTTAAAAGACCCCAACGAGTTTGCCTCCACCACCACCGACGTCAGCCGATTCCACTCACCCACCACCCTCTGAGTGAAAAACTTACCCCTGACATCTCCTCTGTACCTACCCCCCAGCACCTTAAACCTGTGTCCTCTCGTAGCAACCATTTCAGCCCTTGGAAATAGCCTCTGAGAGTCTACCCTATCCAGACCTCTCAACATCTTGTAAACCTCTATCAGGTCACCTCTCATCCTTCGTCTCTCCAGGGAGAAGAGACCAAGCTCCCTCAACCTATCCTCATAAGGCATGCCCCCCAATCCAGGCAACATCCTTGTAAATCTCCTCTGCACCCTTTCAATGGCTTCAACATCTTTCCTGTAATGAGGTGACCAGAACTGCGCGCAGTACTCCAAGTGGGGTCTAACCAGGGTCCTATAAAGCTGCAGCATTATCTCCCAACTCCTAAACTCAATCCCTCGATTAATGAAGGCCAGTACGCCGTACGCCTTCTTGACCGCATCCTCCACCTGCGAGGCCGATTTAAGAGTCCTATGGACCCGGACCCCAAGGTCCTTCTGATCCTCTACACTGCTAAGAATGGTACCCTTCATATTATACTGCTGCTTCATCCCATTGGATCTGCCAAAATGGATCACTACACACTTATCCGGGTTGAAGTCCAACTGCCACTTCTCTGCCCAGTCTTGCATTCTATCTATGTCTCGCTGCAACTTCTGACATCCCTCCAAACTATCCACAACACCACCTACCTTGGTGTCGTCAGCAAACTTACCAACCCATCCCTCCACTTCCTCATCCAGGTCATTTATGAAAATGACAAACAGCAAGGGTCCCAGAACAGATCCCTGGGGCACTCCACTGGTCACTGACCTCCATGCAGAGAAAGACCCCTCCACAGCCACTCTCTGCCTTCTGCAGGCAAGCCAGTTCTGGATCCACAAGGCAACAGCCCCTTGGATCCCATGCCCTCTCACTTTCTCAAGAAGTCTTGCATGGGGGACCTTATCGAACGCCTTGCTGAAGTCCATATAGACCACATCCACCGCTCTTCCTTCGTCAATGTGTTTGGTCACATTTTCAAAGAACTTAACCAGGCTCATAAGGCACGACCTGCCCTTGACAAAGCCGTGCTGACTACTTTTGATCATACTAAACTTCTCTAGATGATCATAAATCCTGTCTCTCAGGATCCTCTCCATCAACTTACCAACCACTGAGGTTAGACTCACCGGTCGGTAATTTCCCGGGCTGTCCCTGTTCCCTTTCTTGAATATAGGGACCACATCTGCAATCCTCCAATCCTCCGGAACCTCTCCCGTCTCCATCGACGATGCAAAGATCATCGCCAAATGCTCCACAATCTCCTCCCTCGCCTCCCACAGTAACCTGGGGTACATCCCATCCGGTCCCGGCGACTTACCAACCTTGATGCCATTCAATAGTTCCAACACATCCTCTTTCTTTATGTCCACATGCTCGATCCTTTCTGTCCACCGCAAACCAGCAGTACAACCGCCCAGATCCCTTTCCACCGTGAATACCGAGGTAAAGTATTCATTAAGCACCTCCGCCATTTCTAACGGTTCCGCACAAACTTTTCCCCCTTCACCTTTTAAGGGTCCTATGCCTTCACATCTCATCCTTTTACTCTTGACATATTTGTAGAAAGCCTTGGGATTCTCCTTAATCTTACCCGCCAAGGTCTTCTCATGACCCCTTCTCGCTCTCCTAATTTCCTTCTTAAGCTCCTTCCTACATCCCGTATACTCCTCTAAATCCTTAACACCTCCTAGCTCTCTGAACCTTCTGTACGCCTCTCTTTTCTTATTCACCAGGTTCATCACAACCTTCGTGCACCACGGTTCCCGTACCCTACCAACACCCCCCTGTCTCATCGGAACGTTGTCATGCAGAGCTCCAGACAAACATTCCTTGAAAATCCTCCACTTTCCTTCGGTACTTTTCCCCAAGAATGCCTCCTTCCAATTTACCCGTCTAATTTCCTCCCTGATGACACTGTATTTCCCTTTACTCCAGAGAAACACTTTCCTAGCCTGCCTGATCCTATCTCTTTCCAATGCTATCGTGAAGGAGATAGAATTATGATCGCTATCCCCAAGATGCTCACCCACCGAGAGATCCTCCACCTGTCCAGGTTCATTAGCCAGCACCAGATCAAGTACAGCCTCTCCTCTAGTAGGCTTATCCACATACTGTGTCAGGAAACTCTCCTGGACACACCTAACAAACTCCTCTCCATCCAAACCCCTAGCCCTAGGGATATTCCAATCTATGTTTGGGAAATTAAAATCTCCCATCACGACAACTCTGTTATTCCTACATCTCTCCAGGATCTGTTTCCCCATCTGCTCCTCAACATCTCTGTTACTATTGGGCGGCCTATAGAAAACACCCAGCAAAGTTACCGACCCCTTCCTGTTCCTAACCTCCACCCACAGAGACTCCGTAGTCAATCCCTCCACGGCGTCCACCTTCTCTACAGCCGTGACACTATCCCTGATCAACAGTGCCACTCCCCCCCCTCTCTTGCCTCCCTCCCTGTCCTTCCTGAAACATCTAAAACCCGGCACCTGAAGCACCCAGTCATGTCCCTGAGACATCCAAGTCTCCGTAATGGCCACCACATCACAATTCGAAGCAGCAATCCACGCTCTAAGCTCATCCACTTTATTCACTACACTCCTGGCATTAAAATAGACATATCTCAGACCTTCAGCCTGAGCACTTCCCTTCTCCATCACTCGTCTAACCTCCCTCTTACCCTGTCTACATTCCTTATCCATTTGCGAGCTAACCTCCTCGCTCTCAGTCCCCTCATTTCGATTCCCTCCCCCCAACCTTTCTAGTTTAAAGTCTCTCCAGTAGCCTTAGCCAACCTTCCCGCCAGGATATTGGTCCCCCTGGGATTCAAGTGCCACCCGTCTTTTTTAAACAGGTCACACCTGCCCCTAAAGAGGTCCCAATGATCCAAGTACCCAAATCCTTGTCCCTTGCTCCAGTCCCTCAGCCACGCATTCATTCTCCACCGATTCCTGTTCTCACTCTCCCGCGGCACAGGCAGCAATCCCGAGATTACTACCTTTGCATTCCTCTTTCTCAGCTGTCTACCTAACTCCCTATATTCTCTTTTCATGACCCCTTCCCTCTTCCTACCTATGTCAGCAGTACCTATATGCATCACGACCTTCGGCTCCTCTCCCTCCCCCTTCAGGATTTCTGGGACTCGACCAGAGACATCCCGGACCCCTGCACCAGGGAGGCAAACCACCATCCGAGAGTCCCGTCTGTGTCCGCAAAAACGCCTATCTGACCCCCTCACCGTAGAGTCCCCAATTAGCACTACCCTCCTTTCCTTACCCTTTTGCACTACTGGGCCAGGCTCAGCTCCAGAGACACTGCCACCGCTGCTTCCCCCAGGTGGGCTGTCCTCCCCAGTAGTACTCAGACACTAATCCCTCTAATCTACGCATCCCAGGACACTAAGGGCAATTTTAGCATGGCCAATCAACCTAACCCGCACATCTTTGGACTGTGGGAGGAAACCGGAGCACCCAGAGGAAACCCACGCAGACACGAGGAGAATGTGCAAACTCCACACAGACAGTGACCCAAGCCGGGAATTGAACCCAGGTCCCTGGAGCTGTGAAGCAGCAGTGCTAACCACTGTGCTACCGTGCCGCCCACTCCAAATGAACCTATTGGACTTTAACCTGGTGTTGTGAGACTTCTTACGAGGGTAATCCAAGGTAGACTGGGCTGAATGTGGTGGTTTCGGCCTGTTGATGAGTTTGTGTGATATACCAAATAACCTGATCCAGGAATCCAGGGTGTCTCTGATACTCTCTATTTCAGTGTTCACAGCGAGTAATTGGTTATTTATTTGATTTGATCAGTCAATTTCTCGATGAATAATCCACATATCTGGCAGTATAATGACACAGAAACCCATCCCCAGTGTTGCTGTCTGTTGCTGCTGGACAGAATATCTCCTTCGGACTGACAGCAGATTCTCGCTGGTGGAAATTGTCACTCCGCTGCGCTGTGGCAGGGCGACGCAGATTCCTTCACCTGTTTGCTCATATTGGGTGGCACGGTGGCACAGTGGTTAGCACTGCTGCCTCACAACGCCAGGGACCTGGTTCGATTCCCCGCTTGGGTCGTTATCTGTGAAGAGTCTGCATGTTCTCCCCATGTCTGCAAGGGGTTTCCTCCGGGTGCTCCGGTTTCCTCCCACAGTCCGAAAGACGTGCTGGTTAGGTGCATTGGCCATGCTAAATTCTCCCTCAGTGTGCCCGAACAGGCACCAGAGTGTGGCAACTGGGGGAATTTCACAGTAACTTCATTGCAGTGTTAATGTAAGCCTTACTTGTGACACTAATAAATAAAGTTTAAACTTTAACAATATTCTGGAGATTTTTTGCCTATTCCTGGGCATTTCCAAGTCTGCAGGGGGCAGTCTTTGCCACATTGTGAGTTGCTGCAATTTACAGAGAACAGAGATCTCAGCAGAACCGACCGTGTGTGTATCTACGTCACAGCTGCCGGCTGAGCGAATGGCCAGGACCCTGTTCACAATATTACTGAGAAGGTCGAGCTGAACGTACGGCAAGATCTCCCAATCCCAACGTGCATATTGACAGTAACGGAGAACATTCCTGGATCCCTCAACCAGCAGCTTAAGTTAGACTGCTCCCTCTCAGCAATGAGCTCAGGATAGGGGCAACCTTCACACACAGCTACACACTCACAGGCCGACGTATTGGCAATAAACACGGCGTAGGAGATTGGTCTTTCCATCAATAACACACTTCTCTAGAAAATTAAGGAAATTGATAACGAGGGTTGGGCCTCATGGGGTTCCCATGGCAATGCCATTTGTTTGGGCAGACCCGCAGCCATGAAAGCTGAACTTAACAGTGCGAGTTCCAACCATCATGAAATCAGTGAATACGGATTCACCAATGCAGGCTGCCCTGGAACAGCCTGTTCCGAAAGCTAATGGTGTTTGCTACAAATAAACCTGTTGGACTTTAACCTGGTGTTGTGAGACTTCTTACTGTGTTCACCCCAGTCCAACGCTGGCATCTCCACATCATTGCCGCCATGTGGCAGTGTGTCACAGTGTCTGATTCCCACATGTAACAGGGATGACTGATCCATCGTGAGGCTCAGAGCAAACGCAGACATTCACATTTACCAAGGTCATTGAGGCACCATGGGGGGGCAGTCATTCTAAACAAACACCACTGTGTTACCAAAACGCACACTGTTCTTAACGACAGTTCCAAACGGATCTGCCACCAAGCATGACCGCACGGCCCCGCTCGAGGGCAAGTTGTAAAAATGCTTGCTGGATGTGTAAGAGTAACAAGCTGCCCTCTGGTGTATGTGATGTAATCTGATTGGTTCACCATAGACACAAGGTGATGTCACATGACATTCTGTGCACAAGAGATTGGTGTTTGAGTGAGTTTCTACAGCCAATGCTTTGTGAGCTTTCCACGGTGAAGGATCCCTTCACCTTTGCAAAGACCACATGCCAGCTACATATTGATAACTGTGTCTCGCTAATGTGTCACTGCTTTGACATTGTGAGATTATTTACAAGCGTGCCGACAAAGGAAACCATCGACAATTAATCGCTTTCCATCACCTCATGTGACATCATCAACCTGCAGGATTTGTCTCTGCAATCCCTGCCCAGGTGAGTCATTGCTAAAAATAGATCCGGATAATGATGACGAGATAATAACCAGAGCGGGTAAGCTGAAAAAAAAAGTGATGTTGTGTTTGGAGAAATGCAAAGGTCCATTTGACAACAGTACAATTAAAGAGGACCAAACTATCTATTAGATTGTCATTAAGATGTGGTAATACATGATGGATCAGTAAGAGGTAATTGCAATGGGAAAGCAGAATGTGTAAGAGCTCGTCAGCTCTCTGTTCACCCCTGGCAACCTAAAATAATCTCTTGGAAAATGTCATGGTTTATAGAAAGGTGAGTCACCAGAGTGAATTTCCTGCTCATCAGTTCCAGCAGCTCCAGAAAAAGATCAGCCGATCCCCCTGCCCCCTCCTCACCACCACCCCCCCTCCGCTCCCCCCCCCCCCCCCCCCCGGGCTGAATTAACCCCAGAGGCACTGGGCTGCACTGGGTCCAGAGGCTGGGAACATTCTCGGATCCAGTGTGGTCTCTATTGAAAGCTGAGCAAGCTGTAATCCTGACCTCTCTGTTTGTAAATAAAGTCAGTTCAATAACAGCTGCCTACAGCTGAGAATGTGCAGTACACAAAACAGAAAGGTGGCGACGAGGACGGAATCTCCTATCCTCAAGATGCATGATTGGCTGAGAGCCCAGACCAATGCAAGCATTAGCTGAGCAGCCAATCCATTTTGGCAAGTGATCTGAATTTTGTTTGATTGGTGACTTATTGATGATTTTAATAAGTTGCCCTTTCTGTGATCTCTTTTGTCAATGTCTCAATGTTTATTTGGACAAGATTATGGGTGGGATTTTACGGGTTTGCTCATCCTGTAACCTTCCCATGCTCCGCCCTTTGCGCGCTCCAATTCCAGTTGCGGGCGAGCCAATAAAATCCTGGCCTAAGAGGGTGAAATGTCTCTGTTATTGAAACCATAGAGACTAAAGATAAATAACGGTGCAGGAAGAGGGGGTCTACTGACCAATCATTATAGTCCCCTTTTCCAGCACCTGGTCCGTGGCCTCGCAGGTTCCAGTGTTTCAGACACACATCCAGGGACCTTTTAAATGAGTTGAGTGTTTCGGCCTCAATCACAAACTCGGGCAGGACTCCCCTCACCCTCTGGGTGAAAAGGTTTTCCCTCATGTCCCTGCTAATCCTTCGACCAATCATCTTAAATCTGTACCCCTGGGAATTGACCCCTCAGTTCGGGGGAAACAAGCTTTTCCTGTCCACCCTGTCTCGGCCACTCATAGATTTGTACACCTCGATTAGGTCACCCCCTCTGTTCACAGGGAAACAACCCTCACCCTATCCAATCTTTGCTCATAACTGCGATCTTCCAGCCCTGGCAACATTCTGGTAAATCTCTGCACTCTCTCCAGAGAAATCCTGTCCTTCCTGTAACGTGGTGGCCAGAACGGTACAGAGGATTCCAGCTGTGGCCTAACCAGATGTTATGCAGTTCCAGCACTTCATCCCTGCTTTTGTATCCAATACCTCGCCCAGTAAAGGAAAGAATTCCAGATTCTGTCTTGACCAGTCTTGTCCACCTGTCCTGCTACATTCAGGGACCTTTGGACATGCACTCCGAGGTTTCACACCACCAATAACCACCAATGGATCCACTATTTCCAGGGCCACTTCCTTCAGTCCTCTGGGATGAAGATTATCAGGACCTGGAGATTTATCCACCTTCAATCCCATCAATTTTCCCAAAACCATTTCTCTACTAATGCTGATTTCCTTCAGCCCCTCACTAAAACTTGTTTCTCTCAGAACTTCAGGTACATTATTCATGTCTTCCTTTGTGAAGACTGAAGCAAAATACAAATTTAATTCCTCAGCAATTTCTTTATTCCCCGTTATGAATTCTCCCGTTTCTGACTGTAAGGGGTCTACATTCATTTTTGTCAATCATTTTGTCTTTGCATACCAATAGAAACTTCTACAGTCAGTTTTTATGTTTCCCATAAGACCATAAGACATAGGAGCAGAATGAGGCCATTCGGCCCATCGAGTCTGCTCCGCCATTCAATCATGGCTGATATTTGTCTCATCCCCATTCTCCTGCCTTTTCCCCATAACCCCTGATCCCCTTATTAATCAAGAACCTATCTATCTCTGTCTTAAAGACACTCAACGTTTCCCGCTAGCTTATTTTCATACTCTATTTTCCCCTTGTTAATCACTCCCTTGGTCCTCCTTTGCTGGATTTTAAACTGCTCCCAATCCTCAGGCTTATTGCCTTCTCTTGCCAATTTGTATGCTTCTTCCTTGAACCTGATACTATTTCTAATTTCCCTTGTAAGCCATGGTTTGGCCACAATTCCCTTACAACTCTTGCGCCAAACAGGAACAAACAACTTCTGGAGTTCACCTATTCATTCTTTAAATGCCTGCCGTTGCCTGTCCACTGTCTTTCCTTTCAGTAATGTTTCCCAGTCCATCATGGCCAATTCATGCCTCATACCATCATAGTTACCTTTATAGAGAGTCAGGACACTGGTCTCAGAATCAACTACATCATTATCCACCTTGACAAAGAATTCTACCATACCATGGTCACTCTTCCCCAAGTGTTCTCTCACAACTAGACTGCCAACTAATCCTTTCTCATTGCACAACACTCAGTCCAAGATGGCCTGCACCCCTGTTGGTTCCTAGGGAGGGCTATAGGGCTGGTGGAGGTTATACAGATAAAGAACAAAGAACAAAGAACAATACAGCACAGGAACAGGCCCTTCGGCCCTCCAAGCCTGCACCAATCATGTGTTTCTAACAACCATCTGTTTGTATCCCTCTTTTCCCAGTCTGTTCATGTGGCTATCTAGATAAGTCTTAAATGATCTTAGCGTGTCTGCCTCAACCACCTTGCTTGGTAGTGCATTCCAGGCCCCCACCACCCTCTGTGTAAAATACATCCCCCGCATATCTGTATTGAACCTTGCCCCCCTTACCTTGAACTTGTGACCCCTTGTGTTTGTCATTTCCGACCTGGGAAAAAGCTTCCAACTGTTCACCCTATCTATGCCCTTCATAATTTTATAAACTTCTATTAGGTCACCCCTCAACCTCTGTCTTTCCAGGGAGAACAACCCTAGTTTACTCAATCGCTCCCCATAGCTAATACCCTCCATACCAGGCAACATCCTGGTAAACCTCCTCTGTACTCTCTCCAAAGCCTCCAAGTCCTTCTGGTAGTGTGGCGACCAGAACTGGATGCAGTATTCCAAATGTGGCCTAACCAACGTTCTATATAACTGCAACATCATATGCTAACTTTTATATTCTATGCCCCGTCCAATAAAGGCAAGCGTGCCATATGCCTTCTTCACCACCTTTTCCACCTGTGCTGCCACCTTTAAGGATCTGTGGACTTGCACACCCAGATCCCTCTGTGTGTCTATACTCCTGATGGTTCTGCCGTTTATTGTATAGCTCTCCCTGCCATTAGATCTACCGAAATGCATCACTTCGCATTTATCTGGATTAAATTCCATCTGCCATTTCTCCGCCCAATTTTCCAGCCTATCTATATCCTGCTGTATTTTCTGACAATGTTCTTCACTATCCGCAACTCCTGCAATCTTTGTGTCGTCTGCAAACTTACTAATCAGACCAGCTACATATTCTTCCAAATCATTTATATATATCACAAACAGCAGAGGTCCCAGTACAGAGCCCTGCGGAACACCACTAGTCACAGACCTCCAACCGCAAAAAAACCCCATCTAGCTAGCTCACCTTTGATCCCGAGGAGGTTACAGAGATAGGGAGGGGTATAGAGGGCTGGAGGAGGTTACAAAGATAGGGAGAAGTGAAGGGACTGGAGGAGGTTACAGATATAGGGAAAGGTGAAAGGGCTGGAAGAGGTTACAGAGATAGGGAGGGGGTGTCGGGGGCTGGAGGAGATTACAGAGATAGGGAGGGGGTGTAGGGGGCTGGAGGAGGTTACAGAGATAGGGGGGAGGTGTAGGGGCTGGAGGAGGTTACAGAGATAGGGAGGGGGTGTAGGGGGCTGGAGGAGGTTACAGAAATAGGGAGGGGGTGTAGGGGGCTGGAGGAGTTTGCAGAGATAGGGAGGGAGTGTAGGGGGCTGGAGGAGATTACAGAGATAGGGAGGTGGTGTAGGGGGCTGGAGGAGGTTACAGAGATAGGGAGGGGGTGTAGGGGGCTGGAGGAGATTACAGAGATAGGGAGGGGGTGTAGGGGGCTGGAGGAGGTTACAGAGATAGGGAGGAGGTGTAGGGGCTGGAGGAGGTTACAGAGATAGGGAGGGGGTGTAGGGGCTGGAGGAGGTTACAGAGATAGGGAGGAGGTGTAGGGGCTGGAGGAGGTTATCGAGATGGGGGGGGTCTAGGGGGCTGGGGAAGGTTACAGAGATAGGCAGGGGGTGTAGGGGGCTGGAGGATGTTACAGAGATAGGGAGGGGGTGTAGGGGGCTGGAGGAAGTTACAGAGATAGGGAGGGGGCGTAGGGGGCTGGAGGAGGTTACAGAGATAGGGAGGGGGCGTAGGGGGCTGGAGGAGGTTACAGAGATAGGGAGGGGGTGTAGGGGGCTGGAGGAGGTTACAGAGATAGGGAGGGGGCGTAGGGGGCTGGAGGAGGTTACAGAGATAGGGAGGGGGTATAGGGGGCTGGAGGGGGTTACAGAGATAGGGAGGGGGTATAGGGGGCTGGAGGGGGTTACAGAGATAGGGAGGGGGTATAGGGGGCTGGAGGGGGTTACAGAGATAGGGAGGGGGTATAGGGGGCTGGAGGAGGTTACAGAGATAGGGAGGGGGTATAGAACATAGAACATAGAACATTACAGCGCAGAACAGGCCCTTCGGCCCACGATGTTGCACCGACCAGTTAAAAAAAAAAACTGTGACCCTCCAACCTAAACCAATTTCTTTTCGTCCATGAACCTATCTACGGATCTCTTAAACGCCCCCAAACTAGGCGCATTTACTACTGATGCTGGCAGGGCATTCCAATCCCTCACCACCCTCTGGGTAAAGAACCTACCCCTGACATCGGTTCTATAACTACCCCCCCTCAATTTAAAGCCATGCCCCCTCGTGCTGGATTTCTCCATCAGAGGAAAAAGGCTATCACTATCCACCCTATCTAAACCTCTAATCATCTTATATGTTTCAATAAGATCCCCTCTTAGCCGCCGCCTTTCCAGCGAAAACAATCCCAAATCCCTCAGCCTCTCCTCATAGGATCTCCCCTCCATACCAGGCAACATCCTGGTAAACCTCCTCTGCACCCTCTCCAAAGCCTCCACATCCTTCCTGTAATGTGGGGACCAGAACTGCACACAGTACTCCAAGTGCGGCCGCACCAGAGTTGTGTACAGTTGCAACATAACGCTACGACTCCTAAATTCAATCCCCCTACCAATAAACGCCAAGACACCATATGCCTTCTTAACAACCTTATCTACTTGATTCCCAACTTTCAGGGATCTATGCACACATACACCTAGATCCCTCTGCTCCTCCACACTATTCAAAGTCCTCCCGTTAGCCCTATACTCAACACATCTGTTATTCCTACCAAAGTGAATTACCTCACACTTCTCCGCATTAAACTCCATCCGCCACCTCTCGGCCCAACTTTGCAACCTGTCTAAGTCTTCCTGCAAACTACGACACCCTTCCTCACTGTCTACCACACCACCGACTTTGGTGTCATCAGCAAATTTGCTAATCCACCCAACTATACCCTCATCCAGATCATTAATAAATATTACAAACAGCAGTGGCCCCAAAACAGATCCCTGAGGTACACCACTTGTAACCGCACTCCATGATGAATATTTACTATCAACCACCACCCTCTGTTTCCTATCCGCTAGCCAATTCCTGATCCAATTTCCTAGATCACCCCCAATCCCATACATCTGCATTTTCTGCAGAAGCCTACCATGGTGAACCTTATCAAACGCCTTACTAAAATCCATATATACCACGTCCACTGCCTTGCCCCCATCCACCTCCTTGGTCACTTTCTCAAAAAACTCAATAAGGTTAGTAAGGCACGACCTACCTGCCACAAAACCATGCTGACTATCACCTATCAATTCATTACTCTCCAAATAACTATAAATCCTATCCCTTATAATTTTTTCCAACATCTTGCCGACAACAGAAGTGAGACTCACCGGTCTATAATTCCCGGGGAAGTCTCTGTTCCCCTTCTTAAACAATGGGACAACATTCGCTAACCTCCAATCTTCTGGTACTATACCAGAGGCCAACGACGACCTGAAGATCAGAGCCAGAGGCTCTGCAATCACTTCTCTTGCCTCCCAGAGAATCCTTGGATAAATCCCATCCGGACCAGGGGATTTATCTATTTTCAGACCCTCCAGAATATCCTGCACATCCTCCTTATCAACTGTAATACTGTCTATTCTACTCCCTTGCAACCCAGTGTCCTCCTCAGCTATATTCATGTCCCCTTGCGTGAACACCGAAGAGAAATATTGGTTCAATGCTTCACCAATCTCCTCCGGTTCCACACATAACTTCCCTCTGCCATCTATAACTGGCCCTAAACTTGCCCTAACCAACCTTCTGTTCTTGACATACCTATAGAACGCCTTAGGATTCTCTTTAACCCTATCCGCCAAAGTCTTCTCATGTCCCCTTTTAGCCCTTCTAAGCTCGCTCTTCAACTCCCTCTTAGCCAATCTAAAGCTTTCTAGTGCACTACCCGAGTGCTCACGTCTCATCCGAACATAAGCCTCCTTTTTCTTTTTAACCAACAAAGAAACTTTTTTGGTGCACCACGGTTCCCTAGCCCTACCAATTCCTCCTTGCCTGACAGGGACATACCTATCACAGACTCGCAGTAGCTGCTCCTTGAAAAAACTCCACATGTCGGACGTTCCCAGTCCCTGTAATCTCCTAGTCCAACCTATGATTCCTAATTCTCTCCTAATAGCCTCATAATTACCCTTCCCCCAGCTAAAACCACTGGCCCGAGGTTCATGCCTATCCCTTTCCATCACTAAGGTGAACGTAACCGAATAGGGGGCTGGAGGAGGTTACAGAGATAGGGAGCGGGTGTAGGGGGCTGGAGGGGGTTACAGAGATAGGGAGGGGGTATAGGGGGCTGGAGGGGGTTACAGAGATAGGGAGGGGGTATAGGGGGCTGGAGGAGGTTACAGAGATAGGGAGGGGGTATAGGGGTCTGGAGGGGGTTACAGAGATAGGGAGGGGGTGTAGGGGGCTGGAGGAGGTTACAGAGATAGGGAGGGGGTGTAGGGGGCTGGAGGAGATTACAGAGATAGGGAGGGGGTGTAGGGGGCTGGAGGAGGTTACAGAGATAGGGAGGAGGTGTAGGGGCTGGAGGAGGTTACAGAGATAGGGAGGGGGTGTAGGGGCTGGAGGAGGTTACAGAGATAGGGAGGAGGTGTAGGGGCTGGAGGAGGTTATCGAGATGGGGGGGGTCTAGGGGGCTGGGGAAGGTTACAGAGATAGGCAGGGGGTGTAGGGGGCTGGAGGAGGTTACAGAGATAGGGAGGGGGCGTAGGGGGCTGGAGGAGGTTACAGAGATAGGGAGGGGGTGTAGGGGGCTGGAGGAGGTTACAGAGATAGGGAGGGGGCGTAGGGGGCTGGAGGAGGTTACAGAGATAGGGAGGGGGTATAGGGGGCTGGAGGGGGTTACAGAGATAGGGAGGGGGTATAGGGGGCTGGAGGGGGTTACAGAGATAGGGAGGGGGTATAGGGGGCTGGAGGGGGTTACAGAGATAGGGAGGGGGTATAGGGGGCTGGAGGAGGTTACAGAGATAGGGAGGGGGTATAGGGGGCTGGAGGAGGTTACAGAGATAGGGAGCGGGTGTAGGGGGCTGGAGGGGGTTACAGAGATAGGGAGGGGGTATAGGGGGCTGGAGGGGGTTACAGAGATAGGGAGGGGGTATAGGGGGCTGGAGGAGGTTACAGAGATAGGGAGGGGGTATAGGGGTCTGGAGGGGGTTACAGAGATAGGGAGGGGGTGTAGGGGGCTGGAGGAGGTTACAGAGATAGGGAGAGAGTGAACCATGGAAAGTTTCAAAAGCAAAGGTGAGAATTTGAAAATTGTGTAATTGCGGGACTGGCCTCTCAGGGTCCGGGTTAGGGTTAGAGTCATGGTTAGGGTATTAGGGTCAGGGTTAGTGTTGGGGTTAGGGCCAGGGTCAGGGTCAGGATTGAGGTCAGGGTAAGGACAGAAGTACAGGGACTTAGGGTTAAGGTTTAGGGTTTCGGGTTTGTGTTGGGGTTAGGGTCAGGGTTTAGGGTTAGGATTGAGGTCAGGGTATGGACAGGAGTTAGGGTTAGGGTTTAGGGTTAGGGATTAGGGGTTAGGGTTAGGGTTAGGGTTCGGGTAAGGGTTCGGGTTAGGGTTAGGGTTAGGGTTAGGGTATTAGGGTTAGGGTATTAGGGTATTAGGGTTAAGGTTAGGGTTAGGTTTAGATTTAAGGGTTAGGGTTAGGGTTAGGGTCAGGGTTAGGGTTATGGTTAGGGTTAGGATTTAGGGTTTAGGGTTGGGGTTAAGGGTTAGGGTTAGGGTTAGGGTTAGGGTTAAGGTTTCGGGTTAGGGTTAGGATTTAGGGTTTAGGGTTTAGGGTTGGGGTTAGGGTCAGGGTTAGGGTCAGGGTTAGGGTTAGGGTCAGGTTTAGGGTTAGGATCAGGTTCAGGGTTAGGGTTAAGATTGAGGTCAGGCTAAGGACAGAAGTTCAGGGGAAAGAGATTCCGTGGTTTTTAAGAAACTCCCCGCACAGATTCACCCCTTTGGCCCCAATCTTTCCCCTTTTCACAGTCACCTCAGTGATGTCAGCCTTGTCCCCGGAGAGGTCAGTGGACGTATCTCTCAGTGAGTTCTGTGTGAGTTGTCGACTCCGGGAGGGTTTGTACATTGCCCTGTGTGTGAGGCAGGTGGATGTATCTCTCAGTGAGTTCTGTGTGGTGTGTTGACTCCGGGAGGGTTTGTACATTGCCCTGTGTGTGAGGCAGGTGGATGTATCTCTGAGTTCTGTGTGAGTTGTCGACTCCGGGAGGGTTTGTACATTGCCTTGTGTGTGAGGCAGGTGGATGTATCTCTCTGAGTTCTGTGTTGTGTGTTGACTCCGGGAGGGTTTGTACATTGCCCTGTGTGTGAGGCAGGAGGATGTATCTCTCAGTGAGTTCTGTGTGGTGTGTTGACTCCGGGAGGATTTGTGCATTGCCTTGTGTGTGAGGCAGGTGGATGTATCTCTCAGTGAGTTCTGTGTTGTGTGTTGACTCCGGGAGGGTTTGTACATTGCCCTGTGTGTGAGGCAGGTGGATGTATCTCTCTGAGTTCTGTGTGGTGTGTTGACTCCGGGAGGGTTTGTACATTGCCCTGTGTGTGAGGCAGGTGGATGTATCTCTCTGAGTTCTGTGTGAGTTGTCGACTCCGGGAGGGTTTGTACATTGCCTTGTGTGTGAGGCAGGTGGATGTATCTCTCTGAGTTCTGTGTTGTGTGTTGACTCCGGGAGGGTTTGTACATTGCCCTGTGTGTGAGGCAGGTGGATGTATCTCTCTGAGTTCTGTGTGGTGTGTTGACTCCGGGAGGGTTTGTACATTGCCCTGTGTGTGAGGCAGGTGGATGTATCTCTCTGAGTTCTGTGTGGTGTGTTGACTCCGGGAGGGTTTGTACATTGCCCTGTGTGTGAGGCAGGTGCAGTTATTGATTCCAATTTGAATAAACTCGCCTTTTTCATCTCACTCAGCATTTCCCAGCGATCAGAGAGACAGCAAATTGATTGAAGAGGAGCAATGAAGGGGATGTTGGAGTGATAGATGGGAGATGCTGGGAGTGCCCTGGTTATATGCTCCTCACGGCAACTATCTGCGTGCCAGCAGAGCTATTCAATCACTCAGGCTCTGCTAATTAGAATGAGATCACTGATAAAAGCTCCGTCTGGAAAATCACATTGTTCCTCTCACTGACTCCAGCTCCAAACTCAACCCTCTCCCCAAAGCAGCGTCTGGGAACACTGTGTCTGGGTGACGTCTCACAGCATCCCTACAGTGCAGAAGGAGGCCATTCAGCCAACTGAGTCTGCACCAACTACAATCCCACCCAGGCCCTATTCCCATAACCCCACATATTTATCCTGCTAACCCCCCTGACACTAGGGTCAATTTAGCAAGGCCAATCAACCTAACCCGCACATCTTTGGACTGTGGGAGGAAACCGGAGCACCCGGAGGAAACCCACACAGACACGGGGAGAACATGCAAACTCCACACAGACAGTGACCTGAGGCTGGAATTGAACCTGGGTCCCCGGCGCTGTGAGGCAGCAGTGCGAATTACTGTGTTGCCCTGAGTTCTACTGAGGTTTAAAATGATGTGGGTCGGGATTCTCTGACCTCGCCCGCAGCTGGGATTTTCCACCCCCGCCCAGGGCTGGAATTCTCCAGTCCTGCTGCAGTGAATGGAGATTTGGCGAAGCCAAGGTTCTCCATTCTCACTGGCAGCGAGGGTGGGGTGTGCGAGATCAAAGAATCCCAGCTCCCCTTCCCACCCCAACTCCCCACCATCAATGAAGACTGACACTGCCCTGAACTCTGATACCCAGTCTGCGAATGCAGAGAACCCATACAGTGCAGGAGGAGGCCAGTCGGCCTATCAAGCCTGCACTGACTCTCTGAAAGAGCATCCTACCCAGGAAGGATGTGGAGGCATTGGAGAGTGTGCCAAAATAATTTACAAATATGGTCCCAGGAAAGATGAACTTCTGGTCCGAGGATAGATTGGAGAGGCTGGGACTGTTCTCTCTGGAAGGGAGTAGCTGAGAGATTCGATAGAGGTATTCAGAACGATGAGGGGGCTGGCAGAGTAGATAGGGAGGAACGGTTCCTGTTGGTGGAAGGATGGAGGACGAGGGGGAACAGATTTTAGGTAATTGGCAAAATAACTTGTTTAGGGTGAGGGTCTGGAATGTAATCTTTGAGAGTGTGGGTGGAGGCAGGTTAAATTGAAGCATTCAAAACAGAAT
>NW_027592693.1:0-35000 GCF_964213995.1 Mustelus asterias
CGTCATCTTTAACCCCATTCTCACCATGATAAATGGTTATTATTGGCCGCTGAATTTCCTGTCCCTCACCTCTGTGTGTCGTGTTCACTCTGTCCTGCTACCTGCAGCCACAGACTGTTCAGTCTGGTTCACCGTCACTTTCTCCTTTGATCGATTTGTAGCCATTGGCTGCCAGAAACTGAAAACTAAATATTGCACCGGGAAAACTGCGGCTGTGGTTCTGGCAACAACTGGCATCCTGCTCACTGTGAGAAACATACCCACGTACTTTACAAATGAACCTGTAATGATAATCGACAATGTCCAGTGGGGCTGTCAGGTAAAGGCAAGCTATTGGACTGATCCTGGCTGGGTTGGATTTTCCTGGTTTGATGCGGTTTTAACCCCATTGCTACCATTCGGTTTAATCCTGCTGATTAACGCTCTGACAGTCAGACACATTTTGGTGACCAGTCGAGTCCGGAAGGGACTGAGGGCTCAGAGTCAGGGAGAGAATCGCAGAGACCCCGAGATGGAGAGCAGAAGGAAGTCAATGATTTTACTCTTCAGCATATCTGGAGCTTTCATTCTCCTCTGGGCCGTGTTTGTTATATTTTTTATCTATTCGAAAGTGAAAGGATTAATTTCCGTCACTGATGCTGAATTCACATTTCAAACAGTCGGCATAATGCTGCTGGATATAAATTGCTGCACAAACACATTTATTTACGCGGTGACTCAATCCAAGTTCAGGGAGCAGATCAGGATCGCGGTGAAATATCCGCTCACATCAATGATTCAATTAATGAAGAAACAAAACTGACTGACAGCCAATCACAGAGTGGGATCAATAAATCACCGCCTCAGCCAATCACAGAGCGGGATCACTAAATCACCGCCTCAGCCAATCACAGAGCGGGATCACTAAATCACCGCCTCAGCCAATCAGAGACTGGATTTCTAACTGACCGCCTCAACCAATCAGAGACAGGATTGTGAACTGACCGCCTCAGCCAATCCGATACTGGATTGCTAACTGACCGCTTCAGCCAATCAGAGACTAGATTACTAACAGAGAACATCAGCCAATCAGAGACTGGATTGCTAACTGACCGCTTCAGCCAATCAGAGACTGGATTGCTAACTGATCGCCTCAGCCAATCAGAGGTCAGATCGACCACTGCCCGAATCAGCCAATCAGAATTGCCGCTCACTTCCTGACAGCCAGCTCCACCAATGACTGGTCTCCGCACTTTGACTGACAGCGGATGAGCCAATCAGAGGCTGGGCATTCTGACTGACAGCCGTGTCAGCCAATCAGAACACCAGCAGCTAACGGCCCCGCCCCCAGAGCAAATCCGGGAGTGACAAACACTTCAACCAATCAGGAAGCTGGTGTGAGTGTGTGAGGGTCAGTGTCCATGTGTGTGTCACTGTGTGTGGGTCAGTGTATGTCTCTGTGTGTGTGTGGGTCAGTGTGTGTCACTGTGTGTGTGGGTCAGTATGTATCACTGCGTGTGTGTGTCAGCGTGTGTCACTCTATGTGCGTGTGTGGGTCAGTGTGTTTCATTGTGTGTGTGTGTGTCAGTGTGTATCACTGCGTATGTGGATCAATGTGTATCACTGTGTGTGTCACTGTGTTTCGCTGTGTGTGTGTGTGGGTCAGTGTGTGCCACAGGATGAGTGTGGGTCAGTGTTTATCACTGTGTGTGTGCGGGTCAGTGTGTATCACTCTGTGTGTGTGGGTCAGTGTGTATCATTGTGTGTGTGCGGGTCAGTGTGTATCACTCTGTGTGTGTGGGTCAGTGTGTATCACTATGTGTGTGGGTCAGTATGTATCACTGCGTGTGTGCGGGTCAGCGTGTATCACTGTGTGTGTGTCAGCGTGTGTCACTCTATGTGCATGTGTGGGTCAGTGTGTTTCATTGTGTGTGTGTGTGTGTCAGTGTGTATCACTGCGTGTGTGTGTCACAGTGTATCACTGTGTATGTGTGAATCCGTGTGTGTGTGTGTGGGGGGGGTCAGTATGTATCACTCTATGTGTGTGGGTCAGTGTGTATCACCTTGTGTGTGTGTGTGTCAGTGTCTGTCATTGAGTGTGTCTCTGTGTGTGTGTGTCAGTGTGTGTGTGTGTGTGTGTCAGTGTATATCACTGTGTGTGTGTGTCAGTGTGTTTAACTGTGTGTGTGTGTCAGTGTGTTTCACTGTGTGTGTGTGTTTCAGTGTGTATCACTGCGTGTGTGGTTCAGTGTGTATCACTGTGTGTGTCACTGTGTTTCGCTGTGTGTGTGTGTGTCAATGTGTATCACTGTGTGTGTGGTTCAGTGTGTATCACTGTGTGTGTCACTGTGTTTCGCTGTGTGTGTGTGGGTCAGTGGGTGCCACAGGATGAGTGTGGGACTGTGTGTGTATCACTGTGTGTGTGTGAGTCAGTGGGTGTCACTGTGTGTGTGTGGGTCAGTGTGTATCACTGTGTGTGTGTGTGTGGGGGACTGTGTGTGTGTGTCTGTGTGTCACTGTGTGTGTGTGGGCCAGTGTGTATCACTGTGTTTGTGTGTCAGTGTGTGTCACTCTGTGTGTGTGAGTCAGTGTGTGTCGCTGTGTGTGTGTGTCAGTGTGTGTGTGTGCGTCAGTGTGTAACACTCTGTGTGTGTGTGTCAGTGTGTGTGTGTGTGTGTGTCAGTGTGTATCACTGTGTGTGTGTGGGTCAGAGTGTCTCACTTTGTGTCCATGTATCAGTGTGTGTGAGTATGTCGGTGTCCACGTGTGGGTCAGTGTGTTTCACTGTGTGTGTGTGTGTGTGTGTGTGTGTGTGTGTGTGTGTGTGTGTGTGTGTGTTAGTGTGTATCACTGAGTCTGTGTGTGTGGGTCAGGGTGTGTCACTGTGTGTGTGTGTGTGTGTGTGTGCGTCAGTGTGTATCACTGTGTGTGTTTGGGTGGTTCAGGGTGTGTCACTGTGTGTGTGTGTGTGTGACAGTGTGTATCACTGTGTGTGTGGGTCAGAGTGTATCACTGTGTGTGTGTGTGGGTCTGTGTGTGTGTGAGTGTGTGTGTCAGTGTGTAACACTGTATATATGGGGGTCAGTTTGTATCACTGTGAGTGTGTCAGTGTGTGTTACTGTCGGACAGTTTGTGGCATTGTGTGGGTGTGTGTCATTGTGTGTGTGTGGGTCAGTGTGTATCACTGTGGATGTGTGTGTCAGTGGGCATCACTTTGTGTGTGGGTCAGTTTGTATCACTGTGTGTGTCAGTGTGTATCACTGTGTGTGTGTCAGTGTGTATCACTGTGCGTGTGTGTTTGTGTCAGTGTGTGTCACTGTGTGAGTGTGTGGGTCAGTGTGTGTCACTGTGTGAGTGTGTGGGTCAGTGTTCATCACTATGTGTGTCAGTGTGCATCACTGTGTGTGTGGGTCAGTGTGTCTCACTGTGTGTGTTTGGGTGGTTCAGGGTGTGTCACTGTGTGTGTGTGTGACAGTGTGTATCACTGTGTGTGTGGGTCAGAGTGTATCACTGTGTATGTGTGGGTCTGTGTGTGTGTGAGTGTGTGTGTGTGCGTCAGTGTGTATCACTGTATATATGGGGGTCAGTTTGTATCACTGTGAGTGTGTGTCAGTGTGTGTTACTCTCGGACAGTTTGTGGCATTGTGTGGGTGTGTGTCACTGTGTGTGTGTGGGTCAGTGTGTATCACTGTGGATGTGTGTGTCAGTGGGCATCACTTTGTGTGTGGGTTAGTTTGTATCACTGTGTGTGTCAGTGTGTATCACTGTGTGTGGGTCAGTGTGTATCACTGTGCGTGTGTGTTTGTGTCAGTGTGTG
Source organism: Mustelus asterias (assembly GCF_964213995.1). Classification (NCBI taxonomy): domain Eukaryota; kingdom Metazoa; phylum Chordata; class Chondrichthyes; order Carcharhiniformes; family Triakidae; genus Mustelus; species Mustelus asterias. Next base: position 3,797 of record NW_027592693.1, read on the forward strand.
TCACTGTGTGAGTGTGTGGGTCAGTGTGTGTCACTGTGTGAGTGTGTGGGAAAGTGTTCATCACTATGTGTGTCAGTGTGCATCACTGTGTGTGTGTGGGTCAGTGTGTATCACTGTGTGTGTGTGTGTGTCAGTGTTCACCACTGTGTGTGTCAGTGTGCATCACTGTGTGTGTGTTTGTGGCAGTGTGTGTCAGTGTGTGTGTGTGGGTCAGTGTGTGTCAGTGTGCGTGTGTGTGTGTGTCAGTACGTGTCACTGTGTGTTTCTCGGTCAGTGTGCATCACTGTGTGTGTGGGTCAGTGGATATCACTGTGTGTGTGGGGGTCAGTGTGTGTCACTGTGTGTGTGTGCGTGTCAGTGTGTATCACTGTGTATATGGGGGTCAGTTTGTATCCCTGTGTGTGCGTGTCAGTGTGTGTTACTGTGTTTGTCTGTGGGTCAGTGTGTGTCATTGTGTGTGTGTGTCTGTGTGTGTGTGGGTCAGTGTGTATCACTGTGTGTGGGTCAGTGTGTATCACTGTGTGTGTGTGTGTGTGTGTGTGTGTCAGTGTTGTCACTGTGTGTGTGTATGTCAGTGTGTACCACTGTGTGTGTGGGTCAGTGTGTAACACTGTGTGTGTGTGTGTCAGTGTCTGTCATTGAGTGCGTGTGAGGGTCAGTGTGCATCACTGTGTGTGGAGGGTTTAGTATGTTTCACTGTGTGTGTGAGTCTGTGTGTGGGTCAATGTGAATCACTGTGTGTGTGTCAGTGTGTGCGTGTGGGTCAGTGTGTATTACTGTGAGTGTGTGGATCAGTGTGCATCACTGTGTGTGTGTGGGTCAGTGTGTATCACTGTGAGTGTGTGGGTCAGTGTGCATCACTGTGTGTGGGTCAGTGTGCATCACTGTATGTGTAAGTCTGTATCACTGTGTGTGTGGGTCAGTGTGTATCACTGTGTGTGTGTTTGTGTCAGTGTGTGTCACTGCGTGTGTGTGTGTGTCAGTGTGTGTCACTGTGTGTGTGCGTGTCTGTGCGTGTCAGTGTGTATCACTGTGTGTGTGGGTCAGTGTTTATCACTGTGTGTGTGTGGGTCAGTGTGTATCACTGTGTGTGTCAGTGTGTATCACTGTGTGTGTGGGTCAGTGTGTATCACTGTGTCTGTGTGTCAGCGTGTGTCGCTGTGTTTGTGTGCGTGTCAGTGTGTGACACTGTGTGTGTGTGGGTCAGTGTGCATCACTGTGTCTGTGTGTCAGCGTGTGTCGCTGTGTTTGTGTGCGTGTCAGTGTGTATCACTGTGTGTGTGTGGGTCAGTGTGTATCACTGTGTGTGTGGGTCAGTGTGTATCACTGTGTGTGTAGGTCAGTGTGCAGCACTTTGTGTGTGGGGGTCGGTGTGTTTCACAGTGTGTGTGAGTCAAAGTGTATCACTGTGTGTGTGGGTCAGTTTGTATCACTTTGTGTGTGTCAGTGTGTGTCACTGTGTGTGTAAGTGGGTCAGTGTGTATCACTATGTGTGTGTGGGTCAGTGTGAATCACTGTGAGTATGTGGGTCAGTGTGTATCACTGTGAGTGTGTGGGTCAGTGTGCATCGTTGTGTGTGTCTGGGTCAGTTTGTATCACTGCGTGTGTGTGGGTCAGAGTGTCTCACTCTGTGTCCATGTATCAGTGTGTGTGTGAGTCTGTCAGTGTCCATCTGTGGGTAAGTGTGTTTCACTGTGTGTGTGTGTGTGTGTGTGTTAGTGTGTATCACTGAGTCTGTGTGTGTGGGTCAGTGTGTGTCACTGTAGGTGTGTGCGTCAGTTTGTATCACTATGTGTGTGTGTGTGGTTCAGTGTGTGTCACTCTGTCTGTGTTTGACGGTGTGTATCACTGTGTGTGTGGGTCAGTGTGTATCACTGTGTGTATGTGGGTAAGTGTGTGCCTGTGTGTGTGTGTGTGTGTGTGTGTCAGTGTGTATCACTGTGTATATGAGGGTCAGTTTGTATCACTGCGTGTCTGTGTCAGTGAATGTTAATGTGTGTGTCTGCAGGTCAGTGTGTGTCATTGTGTGTGTGTGTGTCAGTGTGTGTGTGGGTCAGTGTGTATCACTGTGTGTGTGCCAGTGTCCATCACTGTGTGTTTGTGTCAGTGTGCATCACTGTGTGTGTGGGTCAGTGTGTACCACTGTGTTCGTCAATGTGTATCACTGTGTGTGTGTGTCAGTGTGTATCACTGTGTGTGTGTGTGTTTGTGTCAGTGTGTGTCACTGTGTGTGGGTCAGTGTGTATCACTGTGTGGGTGTGTGTGTGTGTGTGTTTGTGTCAGTGTGTGTCACTGTGTGTGGGTCAGTGTGTATCACTGTGTGTGTGTGTGTGTGTGTGTTTGTTTCAGTGTTGTCACTGTGTGTGTGTGTGTGTGTAAGTGTGCATCACTGTGTGTGTGGGTCAGTGTGTATCATTGTGTGTGTGTGTGTTTGTCAGTGTGTGTGTGGGTCAGTGTGTATCACTGTGTGTGTGTGTTTTTGTGTCAGTGTGTGTCACTGTGTGTGTGTGTCAGTGTGTATCACTGTGAGTGTGTGGGTCAGTGTGCATCATTGTGTGTGTCTGGGTCAGTGTGTATCACTGTGTGTGTGTGTGTGTCAGTGTGCATCACTGTGTGTGTGGGTCAGTGTGTACCACTGTGTGTGTCAGTGTGTATCACTGTGTGTGGCTCAGTGTGTATCACTGTGTGTGTGTGTCAGTGTGTGTGTGGGTCAGTGTGTATCACTGTGTGTGTGTGTCAGTGTGCATCACTGTGTGTGTGGGTCAGTGTGTACCACTGTGTGTGTCAGTGTGTATCACTGTGTGTGGGTCAGTGTGTATCACTGTGTGTGTGTGTGTGTTTGTGTCAGTGTGTGTCACTGTGTGTGTGTATGGGTCAGTGTGTGTCACTGTGTGTGTGTCAGTGTTGTCACTGTGTGTGTGTGTGTGTCAGTGTGTGTGTGGGTCAGTGTGTATCACTGTGTGTGTCTGTCAGTGTGCATCACTGTGTGTGTGGGTCAGTGTGTACCACTGTGTGTCAGTGTGTATCACTGTGTGTGGGTCAGTGTATATCATTGTGTGTGTGTGTGTGTTTGTCAGTGTGTGTGTGGGTCAGTGTGTATCACTGTGTGTGTGTGTCAGTGTGCATCACTGTGTGTGTGGGTCAGTGTGTACCACTGTGTGTGTCAGTGTGTATCACTGTGTGTGGGTCAGTGTGTACCACTGTGTGTGTCAGTGTGTATCACTGTGTGTGGGTCAGTGTGTATCACTGTGTGTGTGTGTGTTTGTGTCAGTGTGTGTCACTGTGTGTTTGTGTCAGTGTGTGTCACTGTGTGTGTGTGTCAGTGTGTATCACTGTGTGTGTGTGTGTTTCAGTGTTCTCAGTGTGTGTGTGTGTGTGTGTCAGTGTGCATCACTGTGTGTGTGGGTCAGTGTGTACCACTGTGTGTCAGTGTGTATCGATGTGTGTGGGTCTGTGTGTATCACTGTGTGTGTGTGTGTCAGTGTGCGTGTGGGTCAGTGTGTTTCACTGTGTGTGTGTGTCAGTGTGCATCACTTTGTGCGTGGGTCAGTGTGTACCACTGTGTTTGTCAGTGTGTATCACTGTGTGTGGGTCAGTTTGTATCACTGTGTGTGTGTGTGTGTGTGTGTGCGTGTTTCAGTGTTGTCACTGTGTGTGTGTGTGTGTGTGTGTCAGTGTGCATCACTGTGTGTGTGGGTCAGTGTGTACCACTGTGTGTCAGTGTGTATTACTGTGTGTGGGTCAGTGTGTATCATTGTGTGTGTGTGTGTTTGTCAGTGTGTGTGTGGGTCAGTGTGTATCACTGTGTGTGTGTGTCAGTGTGCATCACTGTGTGTGTGGGTCGGTGTGTACCACTGTGTGTGTCAGTGTGTATCACTGTGTGTGGGTCAGTGTGTATCACTGTGTGTGTGTGTGTTTGTGTCAGTGTGTGTCACTGTGTGTGTGTGTCAGTGTGTATCACTGTGAGTGTGTGGGTCAGTGTGCATCATTGTGTGTGTCTGGGTCAGTGTGTATCACTGTATGTGTGTGTGTGTCAGTGTGCATCACTGTGTGTGTGGGTCAGTGTGTACCACTGTGTTTATCAGTGTGTATCACTGTGTGTGGGTCACTGTGTATCACTGTGTGTGTCTGTGTGTGTGATTCAGTGTTGTCACTGTGTGTGTGTGTGTGTGTGTGTGTGTGCGTGTGTGCGTCAGTGTGCATCACTGTGTGTGTGGGTCAGTGTGTACCACTGTGTGTCAGTGTGTATCACTGTGTGTGGGTCAGTGTGTATCACTGTGTGTGTGTGTGTGTGTGTGTGTGTCAGTGTGTGTGTGGGTCAGTGTGTATCATTGTGTGTGTGTGTGTGTGTGTGTGTCAGTGTGCATCACTGTGTGTGTGGGTCAGTGTGTACCACTGTGTGTGTGTGTCAGTGTGTATCACTGTGTGTGGGTCAGTGTGTATCACTGTGTGTGTGTGTGTGTTTGTGTCAGTGTGTGTCACTGTGAGTGTGTGGGTCAGTGTGCATCATTGTTTGTGTCTGGGTCAGTGTGTATCACTGTGTGTGTGTGTCAGTGTGCATCACTGTGTGTGTGGGTGAGTGTGTACCACTGTGTTTGTCAGTGTGTATCACTGTGTGTGGGTCACTGTGTATCACTCTGTGTGTGTATGTGTGTTTCAGTGTTGTCACTGTGTGTTTGTGTGTGTGCGTGTGTGTGTGTGTCAGTGTGCATCACTGTGTGTGTGGGTCCGTGTGTACCACTGTGTGTGTCAGTGTGTATCACTGTGTGTGGCTCAGTGTGTATCACTGTGTGTGTGTGTGTGTGTGTGTGTGTGTGTGTGTCAGTGTGTCAGTGTGTGTGTGGGTCAGTGTGTATCACTGTGTGTGTGTGTCAGTGTGCATCACTGTGTGTGTGGGTCAGTGTGTACCACTGTGTGTGTCAGTGTGTATCACTGTGTGTGGGTCAGTGTGTATCACTGTGTGTTTGTGTCAGTGTGTGTCACTGTGCGTGTGTGTATGGGTCAGTGTGTGTCACTGTGTGTGTGTGTCAGTGTTGCCACTGTGTGTGTGTGTGTGTCAGTGTGTGTGTGGGTCAGTGTGTATCACTGTGTGTGTCTGTCAGTGTGCATCACTGTGTGTGTGGGTCAGTGTGTACCACTGTGTGTCAGTGTGTATCACTGTGTGTGGGTCAGTGTGTATCACTGTGTGTGTGTTTGTGTCAGTGTGTGTCAGTGTGTGTGTGTGTATGGGTCAGTGTGTATCACTGTGTGTGTGTGGGTCAGCGTGTATCACTGTGTGTATCTGTCAGTGTGCATCACTGTGTGTGGGTCAGTGTGCATCACTGTGTGTGTGTGTCATAGTGTATCACTATGTGTGTGGGTCAGTGTGTTTCACTGTGTGTGTGTGTGTCAGTGTGTGTCACTGTATGTGTGTGTTTGTGTGTGTCAGTGTGTGTCGCTGTGTGTGGGTCAGTGTGCATCACTGTGTGTGGGGGGGGGGGTCAGTGTGTATCACTGTGTGTGTGTGGGTCATTGTGCATCACTGTGTGTGTGTGGGTCAGTGGGTATCACTGTGAGTGTGTGTTTCAGTGTGTATCACCGTGTGTGTGGGTGTCAGTGTATATCACTGTGTGTGTGTGTGTCAGTGTGTATCACTGTGTGTGTGTGTGTGTCAGTGTGTATCACTGCGTGTGTGTGTGTGTGTGTTAATGTGTATCACCGTGTGTGTGGTTCAGTGTGTATCACTGTGTGTGTCAGTCTGTTTCGCAGTGTGTGTGGGTCAGTGTGTGCCACAGAATGTGTGTGGGTCAGTGTGTGTGTGTGAGTCAGTGGGTGTCACTGTGTGTGTGTGTGTGTGTGTGTGTGTCAGTGTGCATCAATGTGTGTGTGGGTCAGTGTGTACCACTGTGTGTCAGTGTGTTTCACTGTGTGTGGGTCAGTGTGTATCATTGTGTGTGTGTGTGTTTGTCAGTGTGTGTGTGGGTCAGTGTGTATCACTGTGTGTGTGTCAGTGTGCATCGCTGTGTGTGTGGGTCAGTGTGTACCACTGTGTGTGTCAGTGTGTATCACTGTGTGTGGGTCAGTGTGTATCACTGTGTGTGTGTGTGTTTGTGTCAGTGTGTGTCACTGTGTGTGTGTGTGTGTCAGTGTGTATCACTGTGTGTGTGTGTGTGTGTGTGTTTCAGTGTTCTCACTTTGTGTGTGTGTGTGTCAGTGTGCATCACTGTGTGTGTGGGTCAGTGTGTACCACTGTGTGTCAGTGTGTATCACTGTGTGTGTGTCTGTGTGTATCACTGTGTGTGTGTGTGTGTCAGTGTGCGTTTGGGTCAGTGTCTTTCACTGTGTGTGTGTAACAGTGTGCATCACTTTGTGTGTGGGTCAGTGTGTACCACTGTGTTTGTCAGTGTGTATCACTGTGTGTGGGCCAGTGTGTATCACTGTGTGTGTGTGTGTGTGTGTGTGTGTTTCAGTGTTTTAACTGTGTGTGTGTGTGTGTGTCAGTGTGCATCCCTGTGTGTGTGGGTCAGTGTGTACCACTGTGTGTCAGTGTGTATCACTGTGTGTGGGTCAGTGTGTATCACTGTGTGTGTGTGTGTGTTTGTCAGTGTGTGTGTGGGTCAGTGTGTATCACTGTGTGTGTGTGTCAGTGTGCATCACTGTGTGTGTGGGTCAGTGTGTAACACTGTGTGTGTGTGTCAGTGTGTATCACTGTGTGTGGGTCAGTGTGTATCACTGTGTGTGTGTGTTTGTGTCAATGTGTGTCACTGTGTGTGTGTCAGTGTGTATCACTGTGAGTGTGTGGATCAGTGTGCATCATTGTGTGTGTCTGGGTCAGTGTGTATCACTGTGTGTGTGTGTGTCAGTGTGCATCACTGTGTGTGTGTGTCAGTGTGTACCACTGTGTTTGTCAGTGTGTATCACTGTGTGTGGGTCACTGTGTATCACTGTGTGTGTGTATGTGTGTTTCAGTGTTGTCACTGTGTGTGTGTGTGCGTGTGTGTGTGTGTGTGTCAGTGTGCATCACTGTGTGTGTGGGTCAGTGTGTACCACTGTGTGTGTGGGTCAGTGTGTATCACTGTGTGTGGCTCAGTGTGTATCACTGTGTGTGTGTGTGTGTGTGTGTCAGTGTGTGTGTGGGTCAGTGTGTATCACTGTGTGTGTGTGTCAGTGTGCATCACTGTGTGTGTGGGTCAGTGTGTACCACTGTGTGTGTCAGTGTGTATCACTGTGTGTGGGTCAGTGTGTATCACTGTGTGTGTGTGTGTTTGTGTCAGTGTGTGTCACTGTGCGTGTGTTTATGGGTCAGTGTGTGTCACTGTGTGTGTGTGTGTGTCAGTGTTGCCACTGTGTGTGTGTGTGTGTCAGTGTGTGTGTGGGTCAGTGTGTATCACTGTGTGTGTCTGTCAGTGTGCATCACTGTGTGTGTGGGTCAGTGTGTACCACTGTGTGTCAGTGTGTATCACTGTGTGTGGGTCAGTGTGTATCACTGTGTGTGTGTGTGTTTGTGTCAGTGTGTGTCACTGTGTGTGTGTGTGTATGGGTCAGTGTGTATCACTGTGTGTGTGTGGGTCATGTGTATCACTGTGTGTATCTGTCAGTGTGCATCACTGTGTGTGGGTCAGTGTGCATCACTGTGTGTGTGTGTCATAGTGTATCACTATGTGTGTGGGTCAGTGTGTTTCACTGTGTGTGTGTGTGTCAGTGTGTGTCACTGTATGTGTGTGTGTGTGTGTGTGTCAGTGTGTGTCGCTGTGTGTGGGTCAGTGTGCATCACTGTGTGTGGGGGGGGGTCAGCGTGTATCACTGTGTGTATCTGTCAGTGTGCATCACTGTGTGTGGGTCAGTGTGCATCACTGTGTGTGTGTGTCATAGTGTATCACTATGTGTGTGGGTCAGTGTGTTTCACTGTGTGTGTGTGTGTCAGTGTGTGTCACTGTATGTGTGTGTGTTTGTGTGTGTCAGTGTGTGTCGCTGTGTGTGGGTCAGTGTGCATCACTGTGTGTGTGGGGGTGGGGGGGTCAGTGTGTATCACTGTGTGTGTGTGGGTCATTGTGCATCACTGTGTGTGTGTGGGTCAGTGGGTATCACTGTGAGTGTGTGTTTCAGTGTGTATCACCGTGTGTGTGGGTGTCAGTGTATATCACTGTGTGTGTGTGTGTCAGTGTGTATCACTGTGTGTGTGTGTGTCAGTGTGTATCACTGCGTGTGTGTGTGTGTGTTAATGTGTATCACCGTGTGTGTGGTTCAGTGTGTATCACTGTGTGTGTCAGTGTGTTTCGCAGTGTGTGTGGGTCAGTGTGTGCCACAGAATGTGTGTGGGTCAGTGTGTGTGTGTGAGTCAGTGGGTGTCACTGTGTGTGTGTGTGTGTGTGTCAGTGTGCATAAATGTGTGTGTGGGTCAGTGTGTACCACTGTGTGTCCGTGTGTTTCACTGTGTGTGGGTCAGTGTGTATCATTGTGTGTGTGTGTGTTTGTCAGTGTGTGTGTGGGTCAGTGTGTATCACTGTGTGTGTGTGTGTGTCAGTGTGCATCACTGTGTGTGTGGGTCAGTGTGTACCACTGTGTGTGTCAGTGTGTATCACTGTGTGTGGGTCAGTGTGTATCACTGTGTGTGTGTGTTTGTGTCAGTGTGTGTCACTGTGTGTGTGTGTGTCAGTGTGTATCACTGTGTGTGTGTGTGTGTGTGTGTTTCAGTGTTCTCACTGTGTGTGTGTGTGTGTGTCAGTGTGCATCACTGTGTGTGTGGGTCAGTGTGTACCACTGTGTGTCAGTGTGTATCACTGTGTGTGGGTCTGTGTGTATCACTGTGTGTGTGTGTGTGTCAGTGTGCGTTTGGGTCAGTGTCTTTCACTGTGTGTGTGTGTCAGTGTGCATCACTTTGTGTGTGGGTCAGTGTGTACCACTGTGTTTGTCAGTGTGTATCACTGTGTGTGGGCCAGTGTGTATCAGTGTGTGTGTGTGTGTGTGTGTGTGTGTGTGTGTGTGTGTTTCAGTGTTGTAACTGTGTGTGTGTGTGTGTGTGTCAGTGTGCATCCCTGTGTGTGTGGGTCAGTGTGTACCACTGTGTGTTAGTGTGTATCACTGTGTGTGGGTCAGTGTGTATCTCTGTGTGTGTGTGTGTTTGTCAGTGTGTGTGTGTGGGTCAGTGTGTATCACTGTGTGTGTGTGTGTGTCAGTGTGCATCACTGTGTGTGTGGGTCAGTGTGTAACACTGTGTGTGTGTGTCAGTGTGTATCACTGTGTGTGGGTCAGTGTGTATCACTGTGTGTGTGTGTGTTTGTGTCAATGTGTGTCACTGTGTGTGTGTGTCAGTGTGTATCACTGTGAGTGTGTGGGTCAGTGTGCATCATTGTGTGTGTCTGGGTCAGTGTGTATCACTGTGTGTGTGTGTGTCAGTGTGCATCACTGTGTGTGTGTGTCAGTGTGTACCACTGTGTTTGTCAGTGTGTATCACTGTGTGTGGGTCACTGTGCATCACTGTGTGTGTGTATGTGTGTTTCAGTGTTGTCACTGTGTGTGTGTGTGCGTGTGTGTGTGTGTGTGTGTGTCAGTGTGCATCACTGTGTGTGGGTCAGTGTGTACCACTGTGTGTGTCAGTGTGTATCACTGTGTGTGGCTCAGTGTGTATCACTGTGTGTGTGTGTGTGTGTGTGTGTGTCAGTGTGTGTGTGGGTCAGTGTGTATCACTGTGTGTGTGTGTCAGTGTGCATCACTGTGTGTGTGGGTCAGTGTGTGCCACTGTGTGTGTCAGTGTGTATCACTGTGTGTGGGTCAGTGTGTATCACTGTGTGTGTGTGTGTTTGTGTCAGTGTGTGTCACTGTGCGTGTGTGTATGGGTCAGTGTGTGTCACTGTGTGTGTGTGTCAGTGTTGCCACTGTGTGTGTGTGTGTGTCAGTGTGTGTGTGGGTCAGTGTGTATCACTGTGTGTGTCTGTCAGTGTGCATCACTGTGTGTGTGGGTCAGTGTGTACCACTGTGTGTCAGTGTGTATCACTGTGTGTGGGTCAGTGTGTATCACTGTGTGTGTGTGTGTTTGTGTCAGTGTGTGTCACTGTGTGTGTGTGTGTATGGGTCAGTGTGTATCACTGTGTGTGTGTGGGTCAGCGTGTATCACTGTGTGTATCTGTCAGTGTGCATCACTGTGTGTGGGTCAGTGTGCATCACTGTGTGTATGTGTCATAGTGTATCACTATGTGTGTGGGTCAGTGTGTTTCACTGTGTGTGTGTGTGTGTGTCAGTGTGTGTCACTGTATGTGTGTGTGTGTGTGTGTCAGTGTGTGTCGCTGTGTGTGGGTCAGTGTGCATCACTGTGTGTGGGGAGGGGTCAGTGTGTATCACTGTGTGTGTGTGGGTCAATGTGCATCACTGTGTGTGTGTGGGTCAGTGGGTATCACTGTGAGTGTGTGGGTCAGTGTGCATCACTGTGTGTGTGTGGGTCAGTGTGCATCACTCTGTGTGTGTGTCAGTGTGTATCACTGTGTGTGTGGGGGTCAGTGTATATCACTGTGTGTGTGTGTCAGTGTGTATCACTGTGTGTGTGTGTGTCAGTGTGTATCACTGCGTGTGTGTGTGTGTGTTAATGTGTATCACCGTGTGTGTGGTTCAGTGTGTATCACTGTGTGTGTCAGTGTGTTTCGCAGTGTGTGTGGGTCAGTGTGTGCCACAGAATGTGTGTGGGTCAGTGTGTGTGTGTGAGTCAGTGGGTGTCACTGTGTGTGTGTGGGTCAGTGTGTATCACTGTGTGTGTGTGTGTGTGTGTGGGACTGTGTGTGGGACTGTGTGTGTGTCTGTGTGTGTGTGGGCCAGTGTGTATCACTGTGTTTGTCTGTGTGTCAGTGTGTCTCACACTGTGTGTGTGGGTCAGTGGGTGTCGCTGTGTGTGTGTGTCAGTATGCATCACTGTGAGTGTGGGTCAGTGTGTATCACTGTGTGTGTGTGTGTCAGTGTGTATCACTGTGTGTGTGTGGATCAGTGTGTATCACTGTGTGTGTTAGTGTGTGTGCGTCAGTGTTTATCACTCTGTGTGTGAGTCAGTGTGTATCACTCTGTGTGTGGGTCAGTGTGTATCACTGTGTGTTTGTGAGGGTCAGTGTGTATCACTGTGAGTGTGTGGGCAAGTGTGTATCACTGTGTGGGTGTGGGGGTCAGTGTGTATCACTGTGTGTGTGGGGGTCAGTGTATATCGCTGTGTGTGTGTGTGTCAGTGTGTATCACTGTGCGTGTGTGTCTCAGTGTATATCACTGTGTGTGTGTGTGTCTCAGTGTGCATCACTGCGTGTGTGTGTGTGTGCGTGTCAATGTGTATTGCTGTGTGTGTGGTTCAGTGCGTATCACTGTGTGTGTCAGTGTGTTTCACTGAGTATGTGGGTCAGTGTGTGCCAGTGGGTGTGTGTGGGTCAGTGTGTATCACTGTGTGTGTGTGAGGCAGTGTGTATCATTGTGTGTGTGTGAGTCAGTGGGTGTCACTGTGTGTGTGGGTCAGTGTTTATCACTGTGTGTGTGTGGGTCAGTGTGTATCACTGTGTGTGTGTGTGTGTGTCAGTAAGTATCACTCTGTGTGTGGGTCAGTGTGTGTCGCTGTGTGTGTCTTTGTCATTGTGCATCACTGTGTGTGTAAGTCAGTGAGCATCACCGTGTGTGTGTGTGTGTGTGTGTGTGTCTGTGTGAGTCACCGTGTGTGTGTGTGTGTGTGTGTGTAGGTGGTTGTGTGTCAGAGTGTATCCCTCTGTGTGTTTGTGGATCAATGTATGTCACTGTGTGTGTGTGTGGGTCAATGTCTAGTACTGTGTGCGTGTGGTTCAGTGTGTGTCACTGTGTGTGTGTAGGTCAGTGTGGATCACTGTGTGCGCGTGTCATTGTGTACCAATGTGTGTGTCTGGGTCAGTGTGTATCACTGTGTGTGTGTGGGTCAGAATGTCTCACTTTGCGTGCATGTATCAGTGTGTGTGAGTCTATCAGTGTCCACGTGTGGGTCAGTGTGTTTCACTGTGTGTGTGTGTGTGTGTGTGTGTGTGTGTGTGTGTGTGTAAGTGTGCATGACTGTGTGTGTGGGCCAGTGTGTACCACTGTGTGTCAGTGTGTATCACTGTGTGTGGGTCAGTGTGTATCATTGTGTGTGTGTGTGTGTTTGTCAGTGTGTGTGTGGGTCAGTGTGTATCACTGTGTGTGTGTGTCAGTGTGTATCACTGTGAGTGTGTGGGTAAGTGTGCATCATTGTGTGTGTCTGGGTCAGTGTGTATCACTGTGTGTGTTTGTGTCAGTGTGCATCACTGTGTGTGTGGGTCAGTGTGTACCACTGTGTTTGTCAGTGTGTATCACTGTGTGTGGGTCACTGTGTATCACTGTGTGTGTGTATGTGTGTTTCAGTGTTGTCACTGTGTGTGTGTGTGGGTCAGTGGGTATCACTGTGAATGTGTGGGTCAGTGTGCATCACTGTGTGTGTGTGGGTCAGTGTGCATCACTCTGTGTGTGTTTCAGTGTGTATCACCGTGTGTGTGGGGGTCAGTGTATATCACTGTGTGTGTGTGTCAGTGTGTATCACTGTGTGTGTGTGTGCCAGTGTGTATCACTGCGTGTGTGTGTGTGTGTGTTAATGTGTATCACCGTGTGTGTGGTTCAGTGTGTATCACTGTGTGTGTCAGTGTGTTTCGCAGTGTGTGTGGGTCAGTGTGTGCCACAGAATGTGTGTGGGTCAGTGTGTGTGTGTGAGTCAGTGGGTGTCACTGTGTGTGTGTGTGTGTGTGTGTGTGTGTGTCAGTGTGCATCACTGTGTGTGTGGGTCAGTGTGTACCACTGTGTGTCAGTTTGTATAACTGTGTGTGGGTCAGTGTGTATCATTGTGTGTGTGTGTGTTTGTCAGTGTGTGTGTGGGTCAGTGTGTATCACTGTGTGTGTGTGTCAGTGTGCATCACTGTGTGTGTGGGTCAGTGTGTACCACTGTGTGTGTCAGTGTGTATCACTGTGTGTGGGTCAGTGTGTACCACTGTGTGTGTCAGTGTGTATCACTGTGTGTGGGTCAGTGTGTATCACTGTGTGTGTGTGTGTGTTTGTGTCAGTGTGTGTCACTGTGTGTGTGTGTGTCAGTGTGTATCACTGTGTGTGTGTGTGTGTGTTTCAGTGTTCTCACTGTGTGTGTGTGTGTGTCAGTGTGCATCACTGTGTGTGTGGGTCAGTGTGTACCACTGTGTGTCAGTGTGTATCACTGTGTGTGGGTCTGTGTGTATCACTGTGTGTGTGTGTGTCAGTGTGCGTGTGGGTCAGTGTCTTTCACTGTGTGTGTGTGTCAGTGTGCATCACTTTGTGTGTGGGTCAGTGTGTACCACTGTGTTTGTCAGTGTGTATCACTGTGTGTGGTTCAGTGTGTATCACTGTGTGTGTGTGTGTGTGTGTGTGTTTCAGTGTTGTCACTGTGTGTGTGTGTGTGTGTGTGTGTGTCAGTGTGCATCACTGTGTGTGTGGGTCAGTGTGTACCACTGTGTGTCAGTGTGTATCACTGTGTGTGGGTCAGTGTGTATCACTGTGTGTGTGTGTGTGTTTGTCAGTGTGTGTGTGGGTCAGTGTGTATCACTGTGTGTGTGTGTCAGTGTGCATCACTGTGTGTGTGGGTCAGTGTGTATCACTGTGTGTGTGTGTCAGTGTGTATCACTGTGTGTGGGTCAGTGTGTATCACTGTGTGTGTGTGTGTTTGTGTCAATGTGTGTCACTGTGTGTGTGTGTCAGTGTGTATCACTGTGAGTGTGTGGTCAGTGTGCATCATTGTGTGTGTCTGGGTCAGTGTGTATCACTGTGTGTGTGTGTGTCAGTGTGCATCACTGTGTGTGTGTGTCAGTGTGTACCACTGTGTTTGTCAGTGTGTATCACTGTGTGTGGGTCACTGTGTATCACTGTGTGTGTGTATGTGTGTTTCAGTGTAGTCACTGTGTGTGTGTGTGCGTGTGTGTGTGTGTGTGTGTGTGTCAGTGTGCATCACTGTGTGTGTGGGTCAGTGTGTACCACTGTGTGTGTCAGTGTGTATCACTGTGTGTGGCTCAGTGTGTATCACTGTGTGTGTGTGTGTGTGTGTGTGTCAGTGTGTGTGTGGGTCAGTGTGTATCACTGTGTGTGTGTGTCAGTGTGCATCACTGTGTGTGTGGGTCAGTGTGTACCACTGTGTGTGTCAGTGTGTATCACTGTGTGTGGGTCAGTGTGTATCACTGTGTGTGTGTGTGTTTGTGTCAGTGTGTGTCACTGTGCGTGTGTGTATGGGTCAGTGTGTGTCACTGTGTGTGTGTGTCAGTGTTGCCACTGTGTGTGTGTGTGTGTCAGTGTGTGTGTGGGTCAGTGTGTATCACTGTGTGTGTCTGTCAGTGTGCATCACTGTGTGTGTGGGTCAGTGTGTACCACTGTGTGTCAGTGTGTATCACTGTGTGTGGGTCAGTGTGTATCACTGTGTGTGTGTGTGTTTGTGTCAGTGTGTGTCACTGTGTGTGTGTGTGTGTATGGGTCAGTGTGTATCACTGTGTGTGTGGGGGTCAGCGTGTATCACTGTGTGTATCTGTCAGTGTGCATCACTGTGTGTGGGTCAGTGTGCATCACTGTGTGTGTGTGTCATAGTGTATCACTATGTGTGTGGGTCAGTGTGTTTCACTGTGTGTGTGTGTGTGTGTGTCAGTGTGTGTCACTGTATGTGTTTGTGTGTCAGTGTGTGTCGCTGTGTGTGGGTCAGTGTGCATCACTGTGTGTGGGGGGGGTCAGTGTGTATCACTGTGTGTGTGTGGGTCATTGTGCATCACTGTGTGTGTGTGGGTCAGTGGGTATCACTGTGAGTGTGTGGGTCAGTGTGCATCACTGTGTGTGTGTGTCAGTGTGTATCACTGTGTGTGTGGGGGTCAGTGTATATCACTGTGTGTGTGTGTCAGTGTGTATCACTGTGTGTGTGTGTGTCAGTGTGTATCACTGCGTGTGTGTGTGTGTGTTAATGTGTATCACCGTGTGTGTGGTTCAGTGTGTATCACTGTGTGTGTCAGTGTGTTTCGCAGTGTGTGTGGGTCAGTGTGTGCCACAGAATGTGTGTGGGTCACTGTGTGTGTGTGAGTCAGTGGGTGTCACTGTGTGTGTGTGGGTCAGTGTGTATCACTGTGTGTGTGTGTGTGTGTGTGTGGGACTGTGTGTGTGTCTGTGTGTCACTGTGTGTGTGTGGGCCAGTGTGTATCACTGTGTTTGTCTGTGTGTCAGTGTGTCTCACTCTGTGTGTGTGGGTCAGTGTGTGTCGCTGTGTGTGTGTGTCAGTATGCATCACTGTGTGTGTGGGTCAGTGTGTATCACTGTGTGTGTGTGTGTCAGTGTGTATCACTGTGTGTGTGTGGATCAGTGTGTATCACTGTGTGTGTTAGTGTGTGTGCGTCAGTGTTTATCACTCTGTGTGTGAGTCAGTGTGTATCACTCTGTGTGTGGGTCAGTGTGTATCACTGTGTGGGTGTGGGGGTCAGTGTGTATCACTGTGTGTGTGGGGGTCAGTGTATATCGCTGTGTGTGTGTGTGTCAGTGTGTATCACTGTGCGTGTGTGTCTCAGTGTATATCACTGTGTGTGTGTGTGTGTCTCAGTGTGCATCACTGCGTGTGTGTGTGTGTGCGTGTCAATGTGTATTGCTGTGTGTGTGGTTCAGTGTGTATCACTGTGTGTGTCAGTGTGTTTCACTGAGTGTGTGGGTCAGTGTGTGCCAGTGGGTGTGTGTGGGTCAGTGTGTATCACTGTGTGTGTGTGAGTCAGTGGGTGTCACTGTGTGTGTGTGTGAGGCAGTGTGTATCATTGTGTGTGTGTGAGTCAGTGGGTGTCACTGTGTGTGTGGGTCAGTGTTTATCACTGTGTGTGTGTGGGTCAGTGTGTATCACTGTGTGTGTGTGTGTGTGTGTGTGTCAGTAAGTGTCACTCTGTGTGTGGGTCAGTGTGTTTCGCTGTGTGTGTCTGTGTCATTGTGCATCACTGTGTGTGTAAGTCAGTGAGCATCACCGTGTGAGTGTGTGTGTGTGTCTGTGTGCGTCACCGTGTGTGTGTGTGTGTGTGTGTGTAGGTGGTTGTGTGTCAGAGTGTATCCCTCTGTGTGTTTGTGGATCAATGTATGTCACTGTGTGTGTGTGTGGGTCAATGTCTAGTACTGTGTGCGTGTGGTTCAGTGTGTGTCACTGTGTGTGTGTAGGTCAGTGTGGATCACTGTGTGCGCGTGTCATTGTGTACCAATGTGTGTGTCTGGGTCAGTGTGTATCACTGTGTGTGTGTGGGTCAGAATGTCTCACTTTGCGTGCATGTATCAGTGTGTGTGAGTCTATCAGTGTCCACGTGTGGGTCAGTGTGTTTCACTGTGTGTGTGTGTGTGTGTGTGTGTGTGTGTGTGTGTGTGTGTGTGTAAGTGTGCATGACTGTGTGTGTGGGCCAGTGTGTACCACTGTGTGTCAGTGTTTATCACTGTGTGTGGGTCAGTGTGTATCATTGGGTGTGTGTGTGTGTTTGTCAGTGTGTGTGTGGGTCAGTGTGTATCACTGTGTGTGTGTGTCAGTGTGTATCACTGTGAGTGTGTGGGTCAGTGTGCATCATTGTGTGTGTCTGGGTCAGTGTGTATCACTGTGTGTGTTTGTGTCAGTGTGCATCACTGTGTGTGTGGGTCAGTGTGTACCACTGTGTTTGTCAGTGTGTATCACTGTGTGTGGGTCACTGTGTATCACTGTGTGTGTGTATGTGTGTTTCAGTGTTGTCACTGTGTGTGTGTGTGGGTCAGTGGGTATCACTGTGAGTGTGTGGGTCAGTGTGCATCACTGTGTGTGTGTGGGTCAGTGTGCATCACTCTGTGTGTGTTTCAGTGTGTATCACCGTGTGTGTGGGAGTCAGTGTATATCACTGTGTGTGTGTGTCAGTGTGTATCACTGTGTGTGTGGGTCAGTGTGTACCACTGTGTGTCAGTGTGTATCACTGTGTGTGTGTGTCAGTGTGCATCACTGTGTGTGTGGGTCAGTGTGTACCACTGTGTGTCAGTGTGTGTCACTGTGTGTGGGTCAGTGTGTATCATTGTGTGTGTGTGTGTTTGTCAGTGTGTGTGTGGGTCAGTGTGTATCACTGTGTGTGTGGGGGTCAGCGTGTATCACTGTGTGTATCTGTCAGTGTGCATCACTGTGTGTGGGTCAGTGTGCATCACTGTGTGTGTGTGTCATAGTGTATCACTATGTGTGTGGGTCAGTGTGGTTCACTGTGTGTGTGTGTGTGTGTCAGTGTGTGTCACTGTATGTGTGTGTGTGTGTGTCAGTGTGTGTCGCTGTGTGTGGGTCAGTGTGCATCACTGTGTGTGGGGGGGGGTCAGTGTGTATCACTGTGTGTGTGTGGGTCATTGTGCATCACTGTGTGTGTGTGGGTCAGTGGGTATCACTGTGAGTGTGTGGGTCAGTGTGCATCACTGTGTGTGTGTGGGTCAGTGTGCATCACTCTGTGTGTGTGTCAGTGTGTATCACTGTGTGTGTGGGGGTCAGTGTATATCACTGTGTGTGTGTGTCAGTGTGTATCACTGTGTGTGTGTGTGTCAGTGTGTATCACTGCGTGTGTGTGTGTGTGTTAATGTGTATCACCGTGTGTGTGGTTCAGTGTGTATCACTGTGTGTGTCAGTGTGTTTCGCAGTGTGTGTGGGTCAGTGTGTGCCACAGAATGTGTGTGGGTCAGTGTGTGTGTGTGAGTCAGTGGGTGTCACTGTGTGTGTGTGGGTCAGTGTGTATCACTGTGTGTGTGTGTGTGTGTGTGTGGGACTGTGTGTGTCTGTGTGTCACTGTGTGTGTGTGGGCCAGTGTGTATCACTGTGTTTGTCTGTGTGTCAGTGTGTCTCACTCTGTGTGTGTGGGTCAGTGTGTGTCGCTGTGTGTGTGTGTCAGTATGCATCACTGTGAGTGTGGGTCAGTGTGTATCACTGTGTGTGTGTGTGTCAGTGTGTATCACTGTGTGTGTGTGGATCAGTGTGTATCACTGTGTGTGTTAGTGTGTGTGCGTCAGTGTTTATCACTCTGTGTGTGAGTCAGTGTGTATCACTCTGTGTGTGGGTCAGCGTGTATCACTGTGTGTTTGTGAGGGTCAGTGTGTATCACTGTGAGTGTGTGGGCAAGTGCGTATCACTGTGTGGGTGTGGGGTCAGTGTGTATCACTGTGTGTGTGGGGGTCAGTGTATATCGCTGTGTGTGTGTGTGTCAGTGTGTATCACTGTGCGTGTGTGTCTCAGTGTATATCACTGTGTGTGTGTGTGTCTCAGTGTGCATCACTGCGTGTGTGTGTGTGTGCGTGTCAATGTGTATTGCTGTGTGTGTGGTTCAGTGTGTATCACTGTGTGTGTCAGTGTGTTTCACTGAGTGTGTGGGTCAGTGTGTGCCAGTGGGTGTGTGTGGGTCAGTGTGTATCACTGTGTGTGTGTGAGCCAGTGGGTGTCACTGTGTGTGTGTGTGTGGCAGTGTGTATCATTGTGTGTGTGTGAGTCAGTGGGTGTCACTGTGTGTGT
This sequence comes from Mustelus asterias, assembly GCF_964213995.1. Taxonomy (NCBI): domain Eukaryota; kingdom Metazoa; phylum Chordata; class Chondrichthyes; order Carcharhiniformes; family Triakidae; genus Mustelus; species Mustelus asterias. The sequence goes on from NW_027592693.1 coordinate 22,278, forward strand.
GTGTCAGTGTGTATCACTGTGTGTGTGTGTGTGTGTGTCAGTAAGTGTCACTCTGTGTGTGGGTCAGTGTGTGTCGCTGTGTGTGTCTGTGTCATTGTGCATCACTGTGTGTGTAAGTCAGTGAGCATCACCGTGTGTGTGTGTGTGTCTGTGTGAGTCACCGTGTGTGTGTGTGTGTGTGTGTGTGTGTGTGTGTGTGTAGGTGGTTGTGTGTCAGAGTGTATCCCTCTGTGTGTTTGTGGATCAATGTATGTCACTGTGTGTGTGTGTGGGTCAATGTCTAGTACTGTGTGCGTGTGGTTCAGTGTGTGTCACTGTGTGTGTGTAGGTCAGTGTGGATCACTGTGTGCGCGTGTCATTGTGTACCAATGTGTGTGTCTGGGTCAGTGTGTATCACTGTGTGTGTGTGGGTCAGAATGTCTCACTTTGCGTGCATGTATCAGTGTGTGTGAGTCTATCAGTGTCCACGTGTGGGTCAGTGTATATCACTGTGTGTGTGTGTCAGTGTGTATCACTGTGTGTGTGTGTGCCAGTGTGTATCACTGCGTGTGTGTGTGTGTGTGTGTTAATGTGTATCACCGTGTGTGTGGTTCAGTGTGTATCACTATGTGTGTCAGTGTGTTTCGCAGTGTGTGTGGGTCAGTGTGTGCCACAGAATGTGTGTGGGTCAGTGTGTGTGTGTGTGAGTCAGTGGCTGTCACTGTGTGTGTGTGTGTGTGTGTGTCAGTGTGCATCACTGTGTGTGTGGGTCAGTGTGTACCACTGTGTGTCAGTTTGTATCACTGTGTGTGGGTCAGTGTGTATCATTGTGTGTGTGTGTGTTTGTCAGTGTGTGTGTGGGTCAGTGTGTATCACTGTGTGTGTGTGTCAGTGTGCATCACTGTGTGTGTGGGTCAGTGTGTACCACTGTGTGTGTCAGTGTGTATCACTGTGTGTGGGTCAGTGTGTACCACTGTGTGTGTCAGTGTGTATCACTGTGTGTGGGTCAGTGTGTATCACCGTGTGTGTGTGTGTGTGTTTCAGTGTTCTCACTGTGCGTGTGTGTGTGTCAGTGTGCATCACTGTGTGTGTGGGTCAGTGTGTACCACTGTGTGTCAGTGTGTATCACTGTGTGTGGGTCTGTGTGTATCACTGTGTGTGTGTGTGTCAGTGTGCGTGTGGGTCAGTGTCTTTCACTGTGTGTGTGTGTCAGTGTGCATCACTTTGTGTGTGGGTCAGTGTGTACCACTGTGTTTGTCAGTGTGTATCACTGTGTGTGGGTCAGTGTGTATCACTGTGTGTGTGTGTGTGTGTGTGTTTCAGTGTTGTCACTGTGTGTGTGTGTGTGTGTGTCTGTGTGTCAGTGTGCATCACTGTGTGTGTGGGTCAGTGTGTACCACTGTGTGTCAGTGTGTATCACTGTGTGTGGGTCAGTGTGTATCACTGTGTGTGTGTGTGTTTGTCAGTGTGTGTGTGGGTCAGTGTGTATCACTGTGTGTGTGTGTGTGTCAGTGTGCATCACTGTGTGTGTGGGTCAGTGTGTAACACTGTGTGTGTGTGTCAGTGTGTATCACTGTGTGTGGGTCAGTGTGTATCACTGTGTGTGTGTGTGTTTGTGTCAATGTGTGTCACTGTGTGTGTGTGTCAGTGTGTATCACTGTGAGTGTGTGGGTCAGTGTGCATCATTGTGTGTGTCTGGGTCAGTGTGTATCACTGTGTGTGTGTGTGTCAGTGTGCATCACTGTGTGTGTGTGTCAGTGTGTACCACTGTGTTTGTCAGTGTGTATCACTGTGTGTGGGTCACTGTGCATCACTGTGTGTGTGTATGTGTGTTTCAGTGTTGTCACTGTGTGTGTGTGTGCGTGTGTGTGTGTGTGTGTGTGTGTCAGTGTGCATCACTGTGTGTGGGTCAGTGTGTACCACTGTGTGTGTCAGTGTGTATCACTGTGTGTGGCTCAGTGTGTATCACTGTGTGTGTGTGTGTGTGTGTGTGTCAGTGTGTGTGTGGGTCAGTGTGTATCACTGTGTGTGTGTGTCAGTGTGCATCACTGTGTGTGTGGGTCAGTGTGTGCCACTGTGTGTGTCAGTGTGTATCACTGTGTGTGGGTCAGTGTGTATCACTGTGTGTGTGTGTGTTTGTGTCAGTGTGTGTCACTGTGCGTGTGTGTATGGGTCAGTGTGTGTCACTGTGTGTGTGTGTCAGTGTTGCCACTGTGTGTGTGTGTGTGTCAGTGTGTGTGTGGGTCAGTGTGTATCACTGTGTGTGTCTGTCAGTGTGCATCACTGTGTGTGTGGGTCAGTGTGTACCACTGTGTGTCAGTGTGTATCACTGTGTGTGGGTCAGTGTGTATCACTGTGTGTGTGTGTGTTTGTGTCAGTGTGTGTCACTGTGTGTGTGTGTGTATGGGTCAGTGTGTATCACTGTGTGTGTGTGGGTCAGCGTGTATCACTGTGTGTATCTGTCAGTGTGCATCACTGTGTGTGGGTCAGTGTGCATCACTGTGTGTATGTGTCATAGTGTATCACTATGTGTGTGGGTCAGTGTGTTTCACTGTGTGTGTGTGTGTGTGTCAGTGTGTGTCACTGTATGTGTGTGTGTGTGTGTGTCAGTGTGTGTCGCTGTGTGTGGGTCAGTGTGCATCACTGTGTGTGGGGAGGGGTCAGTGTGTATCACTGTGTGTGTGTGGGTCAATGTGCATCACTGTGTGTGTGTGGGTCAGTGGGTATCACTGTGAGTGTGTGGGTCAGTGTGCATCACTGTGTGTGTGTGGGTCAGTGTGCATCACTCTGTGTGTGTGTCAGTGTGTATCACTGTGTGTGTGGGGGTCAGTGTATATCACTGTGTGTGTGTGTCAGTGTGTATCACTGTGTGTGTGTGTGTCAGTGTGTATCACTGCGTGTGTGTGTGTGTGTTAATGTGTATCACCGTGTGTGTGGTTCAGTGTGTATCACTGTGTGTGTCAGTGTGTTTCGCAGTGTGTGTGGGTCAGTGTGTGCCACAGAATGTGTGTGGGTCAGTGTGTGTGTGTGAGTCAGTGGGTGTCACTGTGTGTGTGTGGGTCAGTGTGTATCACTGTGTGTGTGTGTGTGTGTGGGACTGTGTGTGGGACTGTGTGTGTGTCTGTGTGTGTGTGGGCCAGTGTGTATCACTGTGTTTGTCTGTGTGTCAGTGTGTCTCACACTGTGTGTGTGGGTCAGTGGGTGTCGCTGTGTGTGTGTGTCAGTATGCATCACTGTGAGTGTGGGTCAGTGTGTATCACTGTGTGTGTGTGTGTCAGTGTGTATCACTGTGTGTGTGTGGATCAGTGTGTATCACTGTGTGTGTTAGTGTGTGTGCGTCAGTGTTTATCACTCTGTGTGTGAGTCAGTGTGTATCACTCTGTGTGTGGGTCAGTGTGTATCACTGTGTGTTTGTGAGGGTCAGTGTGTATCACTGTGAGTGTGTGGGCAAGTGTGTATCACTGTGTGGGTGTGGGGGTCAGTGTGTATCACTGTGTGTGTGGGGGTCAGTGTATATCGCTGTGTGTGTGTGTGTCAGTGTGTATCACTGTGCGTGTGTGTCTCAGTGTATATCACTGTGTGTGTGTGTGTCTCAGTGTGCATCACTGCGTGTGTGTGTGTGTGCGTGTCAATGTGTATTGCTGTGTGTGTGGTTCAGTGCGTATCACTGTGTGTGTCAGTGTGTTTCACTGAGTATGTGGGTCAGTGTGTGCCAGTGGGTGTGTGTGGGTCAGTGTGTATCACTGTGTGTGTGTGAGGCAGTGTGTATCATTGTGTGTGTGTGAGTCAGTGGGTGTCACTGTGTGTGTGGGTCAGTGTTTATCACTGTGTGTGTGTGGGTCAGTGTGTATCACTGTGTGTGTGTGTGTGTGTCAGTAAGTATCACTCTGTGTGTGGGTCAGTGTGTGTCGCTGTGTGTGTCTTTGTCATTGTGCATCACTGTGTGTGTAAGTCAGTGAGCATCACCGTGTGTGTGTGTGTGTGTGTGTGTGTCTGTGTGAGTCACCGTGTGTGTGTGTGTGTGTGTGTGTAGGTGGTTGTGTGTCAGAGTGTATCCCTCTGTGTGTTTGTGGATCAATGTATGTCACTGTGTGTGTGTGTGGGTCAATGTCTAGTACTGTGTGCGTGTGGTTCAGTGTGTGTCACTGTGTGTGTGTAGGTCAGTGTGGATCACTGTGTGCGCGTGTCATTGTGTACCAATGTGTGTGTCTGGGTCAGTGTGTATCACTGTGTGTGTGTGGGTCAGAATGTCTCACTTTGCGTGCATGTATCAGTGTGTGTGAGTCTATCAGTGTCCACGTGTGGGTCAGTGTGTTTCACTGTGTGTGTGTGTGTGTGTGTGTGTGTGTGTGTGTGTGTGTAAGTGTGCATGACTGTGTGTGTGGGCCAGTGTGTACCACTGTGTGTCAGTGTGTATCACTGTGTGTGGGTCAGTGTGTATCATTGTGTGTGTGTGTGTGTTTGTCAGTGTGTGTGTGGGTCAGTGTGTATCACTGTGTGTGTGTGTCAGTGTGTATCACTGTGAGTGTGTGGGTAAGTGTGCATCATTGTGTGTGTCTGGGTCAGTGTGTATCACTGTGTGTGTTTGTGTCAGTGTGCATCACTGTGTGTGTGGGTCAGTGTGTACCACTGTGTTTGTCAGTGTGTATCACTGTGTGTGGGTCACTGTGTATCACTGTGTGTGTGTATGTGTGTTTCAGTGTTGTCACTGTGTGTGTGTGTGGGTCAGTGGGTATCACTGTGAGTGTGTGGGTCAGTGTGCATCACTGTGTGTGTGTGGGTCAGTGTGCATCACTCTGTGTGTGTTTCAGTGTGTATCACCGTGTGTGTGGGGGTCAGTGTATATCACTGTGTGTGTGTGTCAGTGTGTATCACTGTGTGTGTGTGTGCCAGTGTGTATCACTGCGTGTGTGTGTGTGTGTGTTAATGTGTATCACCGTGTGTGTGGTTCAGTGTGTATCACTGTGTGTGTCAGTGTGTTTCGCAGTGTGTGTGGGTCAGTGTGTGCCACAGAATGTGTGTGGGTCAGTGTGTGTGTGTGAGTCATTGGGTGTCACTGTGTGTGTGTGTGTGTGTGTGTGTGTGTGTGTCAGTGTGCATCACTGTGTGTGTGGGTCAGTGTGTACCACTGTGTGTCAGTTTGTATAACTGTGTGTGGGTCAGTGTGTATCATTGTGTGTGTGTGTGTTTGTCAGTGTGTGTGTGGGTCAGTGTGTATCACTGTGTGTGTGTGTCAGTGTGCATCACTGTGTGTGTGGGTCAGTGTGTACCACTGTGTGTGTCAGTGTGTATCACTGTGTGTGGGTCAGTGTGTACCACTGTGTGTGTCAGTGTGTATCACTGTGTGTGGGTCAGTGTGTATCACTGTGTGTGTGTGTGTGTTTGTGTCAGTGTGTGTCACTGTGTGTGTGTGTGTCAGTGTGTATCACTGTGTGTGTGTGTGTGTGTTTCAGTGTTCTCACTGTGTGTGTGTGTGTGTCAGTGTGCATCACTGTGTGTGTGGGTCAGTGTGTACCACTGTGTGTCAGTGTGTATCACTGTGTGTGGGTCTGTGTGTATCACTGTGTGTGTGTGTGTCAGTGTGCGTGTGGGTCAGTGTCTTTCACTGTGTGTGTGTGTCAGTGTGCATCACTTTGTGTGTGGGTCAGTGTGTACCACTGTGTTTGTCAGTGTGTATCACTGTGTGTGGTTCAGTGTGTATCACTGTGTGTGTGTGTGTGTGTGTGTGTGTTTCAGTGTTGTCACTGTGTGTGTGTGTGTGTGTGTGTGTGTCAGTGTGCATCACTGTGTGTGTGGGTCAGTGTGTACCACTGTGTGTCAGTGTGTATCACTGTGTGTGGGTCAGTGTGTATCACTGTGTGTGTGTGTGTGTTTGTCAGTGTGTGTGTGGGTCAGTGTGTATCACTGTGTGTGTGTGTCAGTGTGCATCACTGTGTGTGTGGGTCAGTGTGTAACACTGTGTGTGTGTGTCAGTGTGTATCACTGTGTGTGGGTCAGTGTGTATCACTGTGTGTGTGTGTGTTTGTGTCAATGTGTGTCACTGTGTGTGTGTGTCAGTGTGTATCACTGTGAGTGTGTGGTCAGTGTGCATCATTGTGTGTGTCTGGGTCAGTGTGTATCACTGTGTGTGTGTGTGTCAGTGTGCATCACTGTGTGTGTGTGTCAGTGTGTACCACTGTGTTTGTCAGTGTGTATCACTGTGTGTGGGTCACTGTGTATCACTGTGTGTGTGTATGTGTGTTTCAGTGTAGTCACTGTGTGTGTGTGTGCGTGTGTGTGTGTGTGTGTGTGTGTCAGTGTGCATCACTGTGTGTGTGGGTCAGTGTGTACCACTGTGTGTGTCAGTGTGTATCACTGTGTGTGGCTCAGTGTGTATCACTGTGTGTGTGTGTGTGTGTGTGTGTCAGTGTGTGTGTGGGTCAGTGTGTATCACTGTGTGTGTGTGTCAGTGTGCATCACTGTGTGTGTGGGTCAGTGTGTACCACTGTGTGTGTCAGTGTGTATCACTGTGTGTGGGTCAGTGTGTATCACTGTGTGTGTGTGTGTTTGTGTCAGTGTGTGTCACTGTGCGTGTGTGTATGGGTCAGTGTGTGTCACTGTGTGTGTGTGTCAGTGTTGCCACTGTGTGTGTGTGTGTGTCAGTGTGTGTGTGGGTCAGTGTGTATCACTGTGTGTGTCTGTCAGTGTGCATCACTGTGTGTGTGGGTCAGTGTGTACCACTGTGTGTCAGTGTGTATCACTGTGTGTGGGTCAGTGTGTATCACTGTGTGTGTGTGTGTTTGTGTCAGTGTGTGTCACTGTGTGTGTGTGTGTGTATGGGTCAGTGTGTATCACTGTGTGTGTGGGGGTCAGCGTGTATCACTGTGTGTATCTGTCCGTGTGCATCACTGTGTGTGGGTCAGTGTGCATCACTGTGTGTGTGTGTCATAGTGTATCACTATGTGTGTGGGTCAGTGTGTTTCACTGTGTGTGTGTGTGTGTGTGTGTCAGTGTGTGTCACTGTATGTGTTTGTGTGTCAGTGTGTGTCGCTGTGTGTGGGTCAGTGTGCATCACTGTGTGTGGGGGGGGTCAGTGTGTATCACTGTGTGTGTGTGGGTCATTGTGCATCACTGTGTGTGTGTGGGTCAGTGGGTATCACTGTGAGTGTGTGGGTCAGTGTGCATCACTGTGTGTGTGTGTCAGTGTGTATCACTGTGTGTGTGGGGGTCAGTGTATATCACTGTGTGTGTGTGTCAGTGTGTATCACTGTGTGTGTGTGTGTCAGTGTGTATCACTGCGTGTGTGTGTGTGTGTTAATGTGTATCACCGTGTGTGTGGTTCAGTGTGTATCACTGTGTGTGTCAGTGTGTTTCGCAGTGTGTGTGGGTCAGTGTGTGCCACAGAATGTGTGTGGGTCACTGTGTGTGTGTGAGTCAGTGGGTGTCACTGTGTGTGTGTGGGTCAGTGTGTATCACTGTGTGTGTGTGTGTGTGTGTGTGGGACTGTGTGTGTGTCTGTGTGTCACTGTGTGTGTGTGGGCCAGTGTGTATCACTGTGTTTGTCTGTGTGTCAGTGTGTCTCACTCTGTGTGTGTGGGTCAGTGTGTGTCGCTGTGTGTGTGTGTCAGTATGCATCACTGTGTGTGTGGGTCAGTGTGTATCACTGTGTGTGTGTGTGTCAGTGTGTATCACTGTGTGTGTGTGGATCAGTGTGTATCACTGTGTGTGTTAGTGTGTGTGCGTCAGTGTTTATCACTCTGTGTGTGAGTCAGTGTGTATCACTCTGTGTGTGGGTCAGTGTGTATCACTGTGTGGGTGTGGGGGTCAGTGTGTATCACTGTGTGTGTGGGGGTCAGTGTATATCGCTGTGTGTGTGTGTGTCAGTGTGTATCACTGTGCGTGTGTGTCTCAGTGTATATCACTGTGTGTGTGTGTGTGTCTCAGTGTGCATCACTGCGTGTGTGTGTGTGTGCGTGTCAATGTGTATTGCTGTGTGTGTGGTTCAGTGTGTATCACTGTGTGTGTCAGTGTGTTTCACTGAGTGTGTGGGTCAGTGTGTGCCAGTGGGTGTGTGTGGGTCAGTGTGTATCACTGTGTGTGTGTGAGTCAGTGGGTGTCACTGTGTGTGTGTGTGAGGCAGTGTGTATCATTGTGTGTGTGTGAGTCAGTGGGTGTCACTGTGTGTGTGGGTCAGTGTTTATCACTGTGTGTGTGTGGGTCAGTGTGTATCACTGTGTGTGTGTGTGTGTGTGTGTGTCAGTAAGTGTCACTCTGTGTGTGGGTCAGTGTGTTTCGCTGTGTGTGTCTGTGTCATTGTGCATCACTGTGTGTGTAAGTCAGTGAGCATCACCGTGTGAGTGTGTGTGTGTGTGTCTGTGTGCGTCACCGTGTGTGTGTGTGTGTGTGTGTGTAGGTGGTTGTGTGTCAGAGTGTATCCCTCTGTGTGTTTGTGGATCAATGTATGTCACTGTGTGTGTGTGTGGGTCAATGTCTAGTACTGTGTGCGTGTGGTTCAGTGTGTGTCACTGTGTGTGTGTAGGTCAGTGTGGATCACTGTGTGCGCGTGTCATTGTGTACCAATGTGTGTGTCTGGGTCAGTGTGTATCACTGTGTGTGTGTGGGTCAGAATGTCTCACTTTGCGTGCATGTATCAGTGTGTGTGAGTCTATCAGTGTCCACGTGTGGGTCAGTGTGTTTCACTGTGTGTGTGTGTGTGTGTGTGTGTGTGTGTGTGTGTGTGTGTAAGTGTGCATGACTGTGTGTGTGGGCCAGTGTGTACCACTGTGTGTCAGTGTTTATCACTGTGTGTGGGTCAGTGTGTATCATTGGGTGTGTGTGTGTGTTTGTCAGTGTGTGTGTGGGTCAGTGTGTATCACTGTGTGTGTGTGTCAGTGTGTATCACTGTGAGTGTGTGGGTCAGTGTGCATCATTGTGTGTGTCTGGGTCAGTGTGTATCACTGTGTGTGTTTGTGTCAGTGTGCATCACTGTGTGTGTGGGTCAGTGTGTACCACTGTGTTTGTCAGTGTGTATCACTGTGTGTGGGTCACTGTGTATCACTGTGTGTGCGTATGTGTGTTTCAGTGTTGTCACTGTGTGTGTGTGTGGGTCAGTGGGTATCACTGTGAGTGTGTGGGTCAGTGTGCATCACTGTGTGTGTGTGGGTCAGTGTGCATCACTCTGTGTGTGTTTCAGTGTGTATCACCGTGTGTGTGGGAGTCAGTGTATATCACTGTGTGTGTGTGTCAGTGTGTATCACTGTGTGTGTGGGTCAGTGTGTACCACTGTGTGTCAGTGTGTATCACTGTGTGTGTGTGTCAGTGTGCATCACTGTGTGTGTGGGTCAGTGTGTACCACTGTGTGTCAGTGTGTGTCACTGTGTGTGGGTCAGTGTGTATCATTGTGTGTGTGTGTGTTTGTCAGTGTGTGTGTGGGTCAGTGTGTATCACTGTGTGTGTGGGGGTCAGCGTGTATCACTGTGTGTATCTGTCAGTGTGCATCACTGTGTGTGGGTCAGTGTGCATCACTGTGTGTGTGTGTCATAGTGTATCACTATGTGTGTGGGTCAGTGTGGTTCACTGTGTGTGTGTGTGTGTGTCAGTGTGTGTCACTGTATGTGTGTGTGTGTGTGTCAGTGTGTGTCGCTGTGTGTGGGTCAGTGTGCATCACTGTGTGTGGGGGGGGGTCAGTGTGTATCACTGTGTGTGTGTGGGTCATTGTGCATCACTGTGTGTGTGTGGGTCAGTGGGTATCACTGTGAGTGTGTGGGTCAGTGTGCATCACTGTGTGTGTGTGGGTCAGTGTGCATCACTCTGTGTGTGTGTCAGTGTGTATCACTGTGTGTGTGGGGGTCAGTGTATATCACTGTGTGTGTGTGTCAGTGTGTATCACTGTGTGTGTGTGTGTGTCAGTGTGTATCACTGCGTGTGTGTGTGTGTGTTAATGTGTATCACCGTGTGTGTGGTTCAGTGTGTATCACTGTGTGTGTCAGTGTGTTTCGCAGTGTGTGTGGGTCAGTGTGTGCCACAGAATGTGTGTGGGTCAGTGTGTGTGTGTGAGTCAGTGGGTGTCACTGTGTGTGTGTGGGTCAGTGTGTATCACTGTGTGTGTGTGTGTGTGTGTGTGGGACTGTGTGTGTCTGTGTGTCACTGTGTGTGTGTGGGCCAGTGTGTATCACTGTGTTTGTCTGTGTGTCAGTGTGTCTCACTCTGTGTGTGTGGGTCAGTGTGTGTCGCTGTGTGTGTGTGTCAGTATGCATCACTGTGAGTGTGGGTCAGTGTGTATCACTGTGTGTGTGTGTGTCAGTGTGTATCACTGTGTGTGTGTGGATCAGTGTGTATCACTGTGTGTGTTAGTGTGTGTGCGTCAGTGTTTATCACTCTGTGTGTGAGTCAGTGTGTATCACTCTGTGTGTGGGTCAGCGTGTATCACTGTGTGTTTGTGAGGGTCAGTGTGTATCACTGTGAGTGTGTGGGCAAGTGCGTATCACTGTGTGGGTGTGGGGTCAGTGTGTATCACTGTGTGTGTGGGGGTCAGTGTATATCGCTGTGTGTGTGTGTGTCAGTGTGTATCACTGTGCGTGTGTGTCTCAGTGTATATCACTGTGTGTGTGTGTGTCTCAGTGTGCATCACTGCGTGTGTGTGTGTGTGCGTGTCAATGTGTATTGCTGTGTGTGTGGTTCAGTGTGTATCACTGTGTGTGTCAGTGTGTTTCACTGAGTGTGTGGGTCAGTGTGTGCCAGTGGGTGTGTGTGGGTCAGTGTGTATCACTGTGTGTGTGTGAGCCAGTGGGTGTCACTGTGTGTGTGTGTGTGGCAGTGTGTATCATTGTGTGTGTGTGAGTCAGTGGGTGTCACTGTGTGTGTGTGTCAGTGTGTATCACTGTGTGTGTGTGTGTGTGTGTCAGTAAGTGTCACTCTGTGTGTGGGTCAGTGTGTGTCGCTGTGTGTGTCTGTGTCATTGTGCATCACTGTGTGTGTAAGTCAGTGAGCATCACCGTGTGTGTGTGTGTGTCTGTGTGAGTCACCGTGTGTGTGTGTGTGTGTGTGTGTGTGTGTGTGTGTGTAGGTGGTTGTGTGTCAGAGTGTATCCCTCTGTGTGTTTGTGGATCAATGTATGTCACTGTGTGTGTGTGTGGGTCAATGTCTAGTACTGTGTGCGTGTGGTTCAGTGTGTGTCACTGTGTGTGTGTAGGTCAGTGTGGATCACTGTGTGCGCGTGTCATTGTGTACCAATGTGTGTGTCTGGGTCAGTGTGTATCACTGTGTGTGTGTGGGTCAGAATGTCTCACTTTGCGTGCATGTATCAGTGTGTGTGAGTCTATCAGTGTCCACGTGTGGGTCAGTGTATATCACTGTGTGTGTGTGTCAGTGTGTATCACTGTGTGTGTGTGTGCCAGTGTGTATCACTGCGTGTGTGTGTGTGTGTGTGTTAATGTGTATCACCGTGTGTGTGGTTCAGTGTGTATCACTATGTGTGTCAGTGTGTTTCGCAGTGTGTGTGGGTCAGTGTGTGCCACAGAATGTGTGTGGGTCAGTGTGTGTGTGTGTGAGTCAGTGGCTGTCACTGTGTGTGTGTGTGTGTGTGTGTCAGTGTGCATCACTGTGTGTGTGGGTCAGTGTGTACCACTGTGTGTCAGTTTGTATCACTGTGTGTGGGTCAGTGTGTATCATTGTGTGTGTGTGTGTTTGTCAGTGTGTGTGTGGGTCAGTGTGTATCACTGTGTGTGTGTGTCAGTGTGCATCACTGTGTGTGTGGGTCAGTGTGTACCACTGTGTGTGTCAGTGTGTATCACTGTGTGTGGGTCAGTGTGTACCACTGTGTGTGTCAGTGTGTATCACTGTGTGTGGGTCAGTGTGTATCACCGTGTGTGTGTGTGTGTGTTTCAGTGTTCTCACTGTGCGTGTGTGTGTGTCAGTGTGCATCACTGTGTGTGTGGGTCAGTGTGTACCACTGTGTGTCAGTGTGTATCACTGTGTGTGGGTCTGTGTGTATCACTGTGTGTGTGTGTGTCAGTGTGCGTGTGGGTCAGTGTCTTTCACTGTGTGTGTGTGTCAGTGTGCATCACTTTGTGTGTGGGTCAGTGTGTACCACTGTGTTTGTCAGTGTGTATCACTGTGTGTGGGTCAGTGTGTATCACTGTGTGTGTGTGTGTGTGTGTGTGTTTCAGTGTTGTCACTGTGTGTGTGTGTGTGTGTGTCTGTGTGTCAGTGTGCATCACTGTGTGTGTGGGTCAGTGTGTACCACTGTGTGTCAGTGTGTATCACTGTGTGTGGGTCAGTGTGTATCACTGTGTGTGTGTGTGTTTGTCAGTGTGTGTGTGGGTCAGTGTGTATCACTGTGTGTGTGTGTGTCAGTGTGCATCACTGTGTGTGTGGGTCAGTGTGTACCACTGTGTGTGTGTGTCAGTGGGTATCACTGTGTGTGGGTCAGTGTGTATCACTGTGTGTGTGTGTGTGTTTGTGTCAGTGTGTGTCACTGTGTGTGTGTGTGTCAGTGTGTATCACTGTGAGTGTGTGGGTCAGTGTGCATCATTGTGTGTGTCTGGGTCAGTGTGTATCACTGTGTGTGTGTGTGTCAGTGTGTATCACTGTGTGTGGGTCAGTGTGTATCATTGTGTGTGTGTGTGTTTGTCAGTGTGTGTGTGGGTCAGTGTGTATCACTGTGTGTGTGTGTGTCAGTGTGTATCACTGTGTGTGGGTCAGTGTGTATCATTGTGTGTGTGTGTGTTTGTCAGTGTGTGTGTGGGTCAGTGTGTATCACTGTGT
>NW_027592693.1:40000-47541 GCF_964213995.1 Mustelus asterias
AGTGTATCCCTCTGTGTGTTTGTGGATCAATGTATGTCACTGTGTGTGTGTGTGGGTCAATGTCTAGTACTGTGTGCGTGTGGTTCAGTGTGTGTCACTGTGTGTGTGTAGGTCAGTGTGGATCACTGTGTGCGCGTGTCATTGTGTACCAATGTGTGTGTCTGGGTCAGTGTGTATCACTGTGTGTGTGTGGGTCAGAATGTCTCACTTTGCGTGCATGTATCAGTGTGTGTGAGTCTATCAGTGTCCACGTGTGGGTCAGTGTGTTTCACTGTGTGTGTGTGTGTGTGTGTGTGTGTGTGTGTGTGTGTGTGTGTGTGTGTGTGTGTGTAAGTGTGCATGACTGTGTGTGTGGGCCAGTGTGTACCACTGTGTGTCAGTGTGTATCACTGTGTGTGGGTCAGTGTGTATCATTGTGTGTGTGTGTGTTTGTCAGTGTGTGTGTGGGTCAGTGTGTATCACTGTTTGTGTGTGTCAGTGTGTATCACTGTGAGTGTGTGGGTCAGTGTGCATCATTGTGTGTGTCTGGGTCAGTGTGTATCACTGTGTGTGTTTGTGTCAGTGTGCATCACTGTGTGTGTGGGTCAGTGTGTACCACTGTGTTTGTCAGTGTGTATCACTGTGTGTGGGTCACTGTGTATCACTGTGTGTGTGTATGTGTGTTTCAGTGTTGTCACTGTGTGTGTGTGTGCGTGTGTGTGTGTGTCAGTGTGCATCACTGTGTGTGTGGGTCAGTGTGTACCACTGTGTGTGTCAGTGTGTATCACTGTGTGTGGCTCAGTGTGTATCACTGTGTGTGTTTGGGTGTGTGTGTGTGTCAGTGTGTGTGTGGGTCAGTGTGTATCACTGTGTGTGTGTGTGTCAGTGTGCATCACTGTGTGTGTGGGTCGGTGTGTACCACTGTGTGTGTCAGTGTGTATCACTGTGTGTGGGTCAGTGTGTATCACCTTGTGTGTGTGTGTGTTTGTGTCAGTGTGTGTCACTGTGCGTGTGTGTATGGGTCAGTGTGTTTCACTGTGTGTGTGTGTCAGTGTTGCCACTGTGTGTGTGTGTCAGTGTGTGTGTGGGTCAGTGTGTACCACTGTGTGTCAGTGTGTATCACTGTGTGTGGGTCAGTGTGTATCACTGTGTGTGTGTGTGTGTTTGTGTCAGTGTGTGTCACTGTTTGTGTGTGTATGGGTCAGTGTGTATCACTGTGTGTGTGGGTCAGCGTGTATCACTGTGTGTATCTGTCAGTGTGCATCACTGTGTGTGGGTCAGCGTGCATCACTGTGTGTGTGTGTCATTGTGCATCACTGTGTGTGTAAGTCAGTGAGCATCACTGTGTGTGTGTGTGTGTGTCTGTGTGAGTCACCGTGTGTGTGTGTGTGTGTAGGTGGGTGTGTGTCAGAGTGTATCCCTCTGTGTGTTTGTGGATCAATGTATGTCACTGTGTGTGTGTGTGGGTCAATGTCTAGTACTGTGTGCGTGTGGTTCAGTGTGTGTCACTGTGTGTGTGTAGGTCAGTGTGGATCACTGTGTGCGCGTGTCATTGTGTACCAATGTCTGTGTCTGGGTCAGTGTGTATCACTGTGTGTGTGTGTGTGGGTGTGTGTGTAAGTGTGCATCACTGTGTGTGTGGGTCAGTGTGTACCACTGTGTGTGTGGTTGTGTGTGTAAGTGTGCATGACTGTGTGTGTGGGCCAGTGTGTACCACTGTGTGTCAGTGTGTATCACTGTGTGTGGGTCAGTGTGTATCATTGTGTGTGTGTGTGTCACTGTGTGTGGGTCACTGTGTATCACTGTGTGTGTGTGTGTGTGTGTGTTTCAGTGTTGTCACTGTGTGTGTGTGCGCGTGTGTGTGTGTGTGTGTGTGTGTGTGCGTCAGTGTGCATCACTGTGTGTGTGGGTCAGTGTGTGCCACTCTGTGTCAGTGTGTATCACTGAGTGTGGGTCAGTGTGTATCACTGTGTGTGTGTGTGTGTGTGTGTCAGTGTGTGTGTGGGTCAGTGTGTATCACTGTGTGTGTCTGTCAGTGTGCATCACTGTGTGTGTGGGTCAGTGTGTACCACTGTGTGTCAGTGTGTATCACTGTGTGTGGGTCAGTGTGTATCACTGTGTGTGTGTGTGTGTGTTTGTGTCAGTGTGTGTCACTGTGTGTGTGTGTCAGTGTGTATCACTGTGAGTGTGTGGGTCAGTGTGCATCATTGTGTGTGTCTGGGTCAGTGTGTATCACTGTGTGTGTCTGTGTGTCAGTGTGCATCACTGTGTGTGTGGGTCAGTGTGTACCACTGTGTTTGTCAGTGTGTATCACTGTGTGTGGGTCACTGTGTATCACTGT
Organism: Mustelus asterias; assembly: GCF_964213995.1. NCBI lineage: Eukaryota > Metazoa > Chordata > Chondrichthyes > Carcharhiniformes > Triakidae > Mustelus > Mustelus asterias. Next base: position 42,321 of record NW_027592693.1, read on the forward strand.
GTGTGTGTGTGTGTGTTTCAGTGTTGTCACTGTGTGTGTGTGCGCGTGTGTGTGTGTGTGTGTGTCAGTGTGCATCACTGTGTGTGTGGGTCAGTGTGTACCACTGTGTGTGTCAGTGTGTATCACTGTGTGTGGCTCAGTGTGTATCACTGTGTGTGTGTGTGTGTGTGTCAGTGTGTGTGTGGGTCAGTGTGTATCACTGTGTGTGTGTGTCAGTGTGCATCACTGTGTGTGTGGGTCAGTGGGTACCACTGTGTGTGTCAGTGTGTATCACTGTGTGTGGGTCAGTGTGTATCACTGTGTGTGTGTGTGTGTTTGTGTCAGTGTGTGTCACTGTGTGTGTGTGTGTATGTGTCAGTGTGTGTCACTGTGTGTGTGTGTCGGTGTTGTCACTGTGTGTGTGTGTGTGTGTCAGTGTGTGTGTGTGTCAGTGTGTACCACTGTGTGTCAGTGTGTATCACTGTGTGTGGGTCAGTGTGTATCACTGTGTGTGTCAGTGTGTATCACTGTGTGTGTCTGTCAGTGTGCACCACTGTGTGTGTGGATCAGTGTGTACCACTGTGTCAGTGTGTATCACTGTGTGTGGGTCAGTGTGTATCATTGTGTGTGTGTGTGTGTTTGTCAGTGTGTGTGTGGGTCAGTGTGTATCACTGTGTGTATGTGTCAGTGTGCATCACTGTGTGTGTGGTCAGTGTGTACCACTGTGTGTGTCAGTGTGTATCGCTGTGTGTGGGTCAGTGTGTACCACTGTGTGTGTCAGTGTGTATCACTGTGTGTGGGTCAGTGTGTATCACTGTGTGTCAGTGTGTTTGTGTCAGTGTGTGTCACTGTGTGTGTGTGTCAGTGTGTATCACTGTTTGTGTGTGTGTGTGTTTCATTGTTGTCACTGTGTGTGTGTGTGTGTGTCAGTGTGCATCACTGTGTGTGTGGGTCAGTGTGTACCACTGTGTGTCAGTGTGTATCACTGTGTGTGGGTCTGTGTGTATCACTGTGTGTGTGTGTGTGTGTGTGTGTCAGTGTGCGTGTGGGTCATTGTGTATCACTGTGTGTGTGTGTCAGCGTGCATCACTTTGTGTGTGGGTCAGTGTGTACCACTGTGTTTGTGTGTGTGTGTGTGTGTCAGTGTGTGTGTGGGTCAGTGTCTATCACTGTGTGTGTGGGTCAGTGTGTACCACTGTGTGTGTCAGTGTGTATCACTGTGCGTGGGTCAGTTTTTATCACTATTTTTGTGTGTGTTTGTGTCAGTGTGTGTCACTGTGTGTGTGTGTGTATGGGTCAGTGTGTGTCACTGTGTGTGTGTGTCAGTGTTGTCACTGTGTGTGTGTGTGTGTGTCAGTATGTGTGTCGGTCAGTGTGTATCACTATGTGTGGGTCAGTGTGTATCATTGTGTGTGTGTGTGTTTGTCAGTGTGTGTGTGGGTCAGTGTGTATCACTGTGTGTGTGTGTCAGTGTGCATCACTGTGTGTGTGGTCAGTGTGTACCACTGTGTGTGTCAGTGTGTATCACTGTGTGTGGGTCAGTGTGTACCACTGTGTGTGTCAGTGTGTATCACTGTGTGTGGGTCAGTGTGTATCACTGTGTGTCAGTGTGTTTGTGTCAGTGTGTGTCACTGTGTGTGTGTGTCAGTGTGTATCACTGTTTGTGTGTGTGTGTGTTTCAGTGTTGTCACTGTGTGTGTGTGTGTGTGTGTGTCAGTGTGCATCACTGTGTGTGTGGGTCAGTGTGTACCACTGTGTGTCAGTGTGTATCACTGTGTGTGGGTCTGTGTGTATCACTGTGTGTGTGTGTGTGTGTGTCAGTGTGCGTGTGGGTCAGTGTGTATCACTGTGTGTGTGTGTCAGCGTGCATCACTTTGTGTGTGGGTCAGTGTGTACCACTGTGTTTGTGTGTGTGTGTGTGTGTCAGTGTGTGTGTGGGTCAGTGTCTATCACTGTGTGTGTGGGTCAGTGTGTACCACTGTGTGTGTCAGTGTGTATCACTGTGCGTGGGTCAGTTTTTATCACTATGTGTGTGTGTGTTTGTGTCAGTGTGTGTCACTGTGTGTGTGTGTATGGGTCAGTGTATGTCACTGTGTGTGTGTGTCAGTGTTGTCACTGTGTGTGTGTGTGTGTGTCAGTATGTGTGTCGGTCAGTGTGTATCACTGTGTGTTTCTGTCAGTGTGCATCACTGTGTGTGTGGGTCAGTGTGTACCACTGTGTGTCAGTGTGTATCACTGTGTGTGGGTCAGTGTGTATCACTGTGTGTGTCAGTGTGTATCACTGTGTGTGTCTGTCAGTGTGCATCACTGCGTGTGTGTGGGTCAGTGTGTACCACTGTGTGTCAGTGTGTATCACTGTGTGTGGGTCAGTGTGTATCATTGTGTGTGTGTGTGTTTGTCAGTGTGTGTGTGGGTCAGTGTGTATCACTGTGTGTGTGTGTCAGTGTGCATCACTGTGTGTGAGGGTCAGGGTGTACCACTGTGTGTGTCAGTGTGTATCACTGTGTGTGGGTCAGTGTGTACCACTGTGTGTGTCAGTGTGTATCACTGTGTGTGGGTCAGTGTGTATCACTGTGTGTGTGTGTGTGTGTGTGTTTGTGTCAGTGTGTGTCACTGTGTGTGTCTGTCAGTGTGCATCACTGTGTGTGTGGGTCAGTGTGTACCACTGTGTGTCAGTGTGTATCACTGTGTGTGGGTCAGTGTGTATCACTGTGTGTGTGTGTGTGTTTGTGTCAGTGTGTGTCACTGTGTGTGTGTGTGTGTGTCAGTGTGTACCACTGGGAGTGTGTGGGTCAGTGTGCATCATTGTGTGTGTCTGGGTCAGTGTGTATCACTGTGTGTGTGTTTGTCAGCGTGCATCACTGTGTGTGTGGGTCAGTGTGCACCACTGTGTTTGTCAGTGTGTATCACTGTGTGTGGGTCACTGTGTATCACTGTGTGTGTGTGTGTGTTTCAGTGTTGTCACTGTGTGTGTGTGCGCGTGTGTGTGTGTGTGTCAGTGTGCATCACTGTGTGTGTGGGTCTGTGTGTACCAGTGTGTGTGTCAGTGTGTATCACTGTGTGTGGCTCAGTGTGTATCACTGTGTGTGTGTGTGTGTCAATGTGTGTGTGGGTCAGTGTGTATCACTGTGTGTGTGGGTCACTGTGTACAACTGTGTGTGTCAGTGTGTATCACTGTGTGTGGGTCAGTGTGTATCACTGTGTGTGTGTGTGTTTGTGTCAGTGTGTGTCACTGTGTGTGTGTGTGTATGTGTCAATGTGTGTCACTCTATGTGTGTGTCATTGTTGTCACTGTGTGTGTGTGTGTGTCAGTGTGTGTGTGGGTCAGTGTGTATCAATGTGTGTGTCTGTCAGTGTGCATCACTATGTGTGTGGGTCAGTGTGTACCACTGTGTGTCAGTGTGTATCACTGTGTGTGTGTCAGTGTGTATCACTGTGCGTGTGTGTCTCAGTGTATATCACTGTGTGTGTGTGTCTCAGTGTGCATCACTGCGTGTGTGTGTGTGCGTGTCAATGTGTATTGCTGTGTGTGTGGTTCAGTGTGTATCACTGTGTGTGTCAGTGTGTTTCACTGAGTGTGTGGGTCAGTGTGTGCCAGTGGGTGTGTGTGGGTCAGTGTGTATCACTGTGTGTGTGTGAGTCAGTGGGTGTCACTGTGTGTGTGTGTGAGGCATTGTGTATCATTGTGTGTGTGTGAGTCAGTGGGTGTCACTGTGTGTGTGGGTCAGTGTTTATCACTGTGTGTGTGTGGGTCAGTGTGTATCACTGTGTGTGTGTGTGTCAGTAAGTGTCACTCGGTGTGTGGGTCAGTGTGTGTCGCTGTGTGTGTCTGTGTCATTGTGCATCACTGTGTGTGTGTGTGTGTGTGTGTCTGTGTGAGTCACCGTGTGTGTGTGTGTGTGTGTGTGTGTGTGTAGGTGGTTGTGTGTCAGAGTGTATCCCTCTGTGTGTTTGTGGATCAATGTATGTCACTGTGTGTGTGTGTGGGTCAATGTGTAGTACTGTGTGCGTGTGGTTCAATGTGTGTCACTGTGTGTGTGTAGGTCAGTGTGGATCACTGTGTGCGCGTGTCATTGTGTACGAATGTGTGTGTCTGGGTCAGTGTGTATCACTTTGTGTGTGTGGGTCAGAATGTCTCACTTTGCGTGCATGTGTCAGTGTGTGTGAGTCTATCAGTATCCACGTGTGGGTCAGTGTGTTTCACTGTGTGTGTGTGTGTGTGTGTGTGTGTGTGTGTGTGTGTGTGTGTGTGTTGTGTGTGTGTGTAAGTGTGCATGACTGTGTGTGTGGGCCAGTGTGTACCACTGTGTGTCAGTGTGTATCACTGTGTGTGGGTCAGTGTGTATCATTGTGTGTGTGTGTGTTTGTCAGTGTGTGTGTGGGTCAGTGTGTATCACTGTGTGTGTGTGTCAGTGTGTATCACTGTGAGTGTGTGGGTCAGTGTGCATCATTGTGTGTGTCTGGGTCAGTGTGTATCACTGTGTGTGTTTGTGTCAGTGTGCATCACTGTGTGTGTGGGTCAGTGTGTACCACTGTGTTTGTCAGTGTGTATCACTGTGTGTGGGTCACTGTGTATCACTGTGTGTGTGTATGTGTGTTTCAGTGTTGTCACTGTGTGTGTGTGTGGGTCAGTGGGTATCACTGTGTGTGTGTGGGTCAGTGTGCATCACTGTGTGTGTGTGGGTCAGTGTGCATCACTCTGTGTGTGTTTCAGTGTGTATCACCGTGTGTGTGGGGGTCAGTGTATATCACTGTGTGTGTGTGTCAGTGTGTATCACTGTGTGTGTGTGTGCCAGTGTGTATCACTGCGTGTGTGTGTGTGTGTTAATGTGTATCACCGTGTGTGTGGTTCAGTGTGTATCACTGTGTGTGTCAGTGTGTTTCGCAGTGTGTGTGGGTCAGTGTGTGCCACAGAATGTGTGTGGGTCAGTGTGTGTGTGTGAGTCAGTGGGTGTCACTGTGTGTGTGTGTGTGTGTGTGTGTGTGTGTGTCAGTGTGCATCACTGTGTGTGTGGGTCAGTGTGTACCACTGTGTGTCAGTGTGTATCACTGTGTGTGGGTCAGTGTGTATCATTGTGTGTGTGTGTGTTTGTCAGTGTGTGTGTGGGTCAGTGTGTATCACTGTGTGTGTGTGTCAGTGTGCATCACTGTGTGTGTGGGTCAGTGTGTACCACTGTGTGTGTCAGTGTGTATCACTGTGTGTGGGTCAGTGTGTACCACTGTGTGTGTCAGTGTGTATCAC
>NW_027592694.1:2500-5000 GCF_964213995.1 Mustelus asterias
GCACGGCGCGGGTGCGCACCTGTGGGCTGCCGCCCCGTGCTCCACGTCCGTCCGTGTGTGCCCGCTGTGGGGACCGTCTTCCTCTCGCCTGGGCGACGGCTTGCGGGCTGCGACGTGACCTTGCCACCGCCTTGCAGCATTACATCCGCAGTTGAAACGAAGAGAGCTGCTGCGGGCTTGGGTGCTTGTCCTGGCGGCTTGTCGACGGGACCACGGTGAACGGCCACTGTGTGACTCCGCAGGGAGACGTTCTGGTGCAGTCAGGGGCCTTTTTGTCTCCCGCCGCGGTGAAGCTTTGGTCGCATTCTAGTCACTCTCTCTTCAATCCCGGTACGGGGTACCTGTTCATGCTCACCATTCCTCGAGCACCCGCGTGCAGAGGGTGGGTGCGAGGTTTAAAGATTCGTGGTCCGCCTGTCGGTCCGGTCTCGTGCTGACTTGAGCGAGTGTCCTCCGCGTTCGAGAGAATGTGCCTGTCCGCGGGGGCAGCCGCGCTTGCGAGCGTTCCGCCGCGCCCCCTTCCCCAGCCCGCCGAGGTTGGGGCGTGCGGGGTCGGCTTGCGCCCGTAGCGTCGGCCTGTCCTCCGCGGCTTGCACCCGACTCAGTCCGCTGCGGCCTCGCCTCGACTCTCGAGCCTTCCGCCAGACGGTGACACCAGAGAACTCTGCCTCTGGCTGTTGCGGGGCGTGACGGCGCGTGTCGGGCTCCGGCCCGTCACCCACGCCGGCACTCAACGCCTGCGAGCGCCCTGTTTCCTCCGAGAAAGGTTTTTCGCTTGATTGTCGCTCGAGTGCGTGTGCCTCCGGGGCTCACGCCGTGGTACGCGCCAGGCTGGGGCTCCACCGTCACGTCGGCGGGGGAGCGTTTAGCGCGTCCCAGGATCGGACAACCTCTCCGGGGGCCCGAGCCGAAACCCGACACGGTATAAAAGTCGTAACAAGGTTTCTGTTGGTGAACACGTTGTGAAGGATCTTTGTCGGCCGGGGGCCCGCCACCTCTCCGGGGAGGGCGGCCCGTCACTCCTTGAACGCGAAGGCTGGCGCCGGTTGGGCCAGGCAGGAGAGCCTCACGGGGGCCGGCCCCGGGGCCAGGTATCGGACAACCTCTCCGGGGGCCCGAACCGAAACCCGTAACACAGAATAAATCGTAACAAGGTTTCTGTTGGTGAACACGTTGTGAAGGATCTTTGTCGGCCGGGGGCCCGCCACCTCTCCGGGGAGGGCGGCCCGTCACTCCTTGAACGCGAAGGCTGGCGCCGGTTGGGCCAGGCAGGAGAGCCTCACGGGGGCCGGCCCCGGGGCCAGGTATCGGACAACCTCTCCGGGGGCCCGAACCGAAACCCGTAACACAGAATAAAATCGTAACAAGGTTTCTGTTGGTGAACACGTTGTGAAGGATCTTTGTCGGCCGGGGGCCCGCCACCTCTCCGGAGAGGGCGGCCCGTCACTCCTTGAACTCGAAGGCTGCGCCGGTTGGGCCAGGCAGGAGAGCCTCACGGGGGGTTGGCCCCGGGGCCGTGGCCCGTACTGACGCTGGCGCCTCCCACGCGGGTGGGAGGTCACACCGACAATTTCGCCGTACCCGTCGAACGGGCCTGGTCACCCGTACGCACGTTCCGCCGAAGCCGGGCGACGTCGATCTCGGTCCCACTCGGTTGGGCCGGCGCGCGGGCGCCGCCACCGACGAGCACGCACACGCTCGGTTGCACGCCGGCAGTCCATGCGGGGTGCCGCACACGCTACGCCTGCGCCGTTGGAAGGGCTTCGCCGTTGGCTTCGTAGGGTGTCTTTGCAGTCCGTCCGAGAGGTGGGGGCACGCACGGCAACACGGCCGGCCTGCCTGCGTGGGACGATGCGGTCCTTTCGTTCAGCGGTTCGGCGGTTTGGCCGGCGCGAGCAGACGCTCGGAGGGAGACGGTGGCGTCAGCCACGCACTCACTCCGCTTCTGCAGTCCGGTCCACTCCGCCCGTTCTAGCTGCTCGTTTGGTCCCTCGCCCGCCAGCAGACCGTTCCGCCGACGGTGCTCCTCCTCCGCAGCGACTTCTGCCTAGCCGCTCTGCCGGGTGCGATGTCACCGGCGTCCGCACCGATCCTCGGCACGGCGCGTGTGCGCACCTGTGGGCCGCCGCCCCGTGCTCCACGTCCGTCCGTGTGTGCCCGCTGTGGGGACCGTCTTCCTCTCGCCTTGGCGACGGCTTGCGGGCTGCGACGTGACCTTGCCACCGCCTTGCAGCATTACATCCGCAGTTGAAAACGAAGAGAGCTGCTGCGGGCTTGGGTGCTTGTCCTGGCGGCTTGTCGACGGGACCACGGTGAACGGCCACTGTGTGACTCCGCAGGGAGACGTTCTGGTGCAGTCAGGGGCCTTTTTGTCTCCCGCCGCGGTGAAGCTTTGGTCGCATTCTAGTCACTCTCTTCAAAGCCCGGTGAGGGGTACCTGTTCATGCTCACCATTCCTCCGGCACCCGTGTGCGGAGGGTGGGTGCGAGGTTTAAAGATT
>NW_027592694.1:12500-47520 GCF_964213995.1 Mustelus asterias
CCTAACCCTAACCGTGGCCCTAACCCTAACCAAAGCCCTAACCCTAGCCCTAACCCTAACACTAACCCTAACCCTAACACTAACCCTAACCCTAGCCCAAACCCTAACCCTAACCAAAGCGCTAACCCTAGCCCTAACCCTAACACTAACCCTAACCCTAACCCTAGCCCAAACCCTAACCCTAACCCTAACCCTAACCGTGGCCCTAACCCTAACCAAAGCCCTAACCCTAGCCCTAACCCTAACACTAACCCTAACACTAACCCTAACCCTAGCCCAAAACCTAACCCAAACCCTAACCAAAGCCCTAACCCTCGCCCAAACCCTAACCCTAACCGTGGCCCTAACCCTAACCAAAGCCCTAACCCTAGCCCTAACCCTAACACTAACCCTAACCCTAACACTAACCCTAACCCTAGCCCAAACCCTAACCCTAACCCTAACCAAAGCCCTAACCCTAACCCTAACACTAACCCTAACCCTAACCCTAACCCTAGCCCAAACCCTAACCCTAACCCTAACCGTGGCCCTAGCCCAAACCCTAACCCTAAACCTAACCAAAGCCCTAACCCTAGCCCTAACCCTAACACTAACCCTAACCCTAACCCTAACCCTAGCCCAAACCCTAACCCTAACCCTAACCGTGGCCCTAACCCTAACCCTAACCAAAGCCCTAACCCTAGCCCTCACCCTAACACTAACCCTAACCCTAACCCTAACACTAGCCCTAACCCTAACCCTAACCCTAACCGTGGCCCTAACCCTAACCATAGCCCTAACGCTAGCCCTAACCCTAACACTAACCCTAACACTAAGCCTAACCCTAGCCCGAGCCCTAGCCCTAACCCTAACCCTAGCCTAACCCTAAGCCTAACCCGAAGGGAGCAATTTGAAAGTGTGGCCGGCGTGAGGGACGCCTGTGCGGGCGTGGAGAGTCAATGTGGAGTCCTTGTGAGCATGGAGTGTGTTGTAAGGGCGTGTTTCTGCCTGTGCCTTGACCCTAACACTAACCCTAACCCTAGCGCTAACCCTAACCGTAGCCGTCACCCGAACCCTAACCCGAGCCCTAGCCCTAACCCTAACCCTAACCCTAACGGAGCAATTTGAAAGTGTGGCCGGCGTGAGGGGCGCCTGTGCGGGCGTGGAGAGTCAATGTGGAGTGCTTGTGAGCATGGAGTGTGTAGTAAGGGCGTGTTTCTGCCTGTGCCTTGACCCTAACCCTAACCCGAACCCTAACCCTAACCGCGAAAACATGAACAAACACCGGGGAAGCCATTAACCACCAGCGGGGAGTACATTAAGCAGTTGCCCTTAGTCTCAGGAGCAGCGGGGAACAGATTATCCAACAGCCGGGAAAACATTCACCAACTTCGGGGGAAAACATGAACGAAATATCGGGAAGACATGAACCAACGGCAGGCAAAACACTGGGGAAGCCAGGAACCAACAACGGGGAGTACACTAAGCAGCTGCCCTTAGTCTCAGGAGTAGCGGGGAAGAGATTAAGCAACAGCCGGGAAAAGATCAGCCAACCGCGGCGGAACTCATTAACCAGTTTCCAGGGAACTCATTAACCAGTTTCGTGGGAACTCATTAACCAGTTTCGGGAAAACGTCCAGCAAAGGCGGGGAAAACATGAACCAGCGGCGGGGAAGCCATTGTCCAACAGACGGGAGCACATTAAGCAGCTGCCCTTAGTATCAGGAGCAGCGGGGATCAGATTAAGCAACAGCCGGGAAAAGATCAACCAACCGCGGGGGAACTCATTAACCAGTTTCGTGGGAACTCATTAACCAGTTTCGGGAAAACATCCACCAAAGGCGGGGAAAACATGCACCAACGGCGGGGAAGCCATTGTCCAACAGGGGGGAGCACATTAAGCAGCTGCCCTTAGTATCAGGAGCAGCGGGGATCAGATTAAGCAACAGCCGGGAAAAGATCAGCCAACCGCGGGGGAACTCATTAACCAGTTTCGTGGGAACTCATTAACCAGTTTCGGGAAAACTTCCACCAAAGGCGGGGAAAACATGCACCAACGGCGGGGAAGCCATTGTCCAACAGGGGGGAGCACATTAAGCAGCTGCCCTTAGTATCAGGAGCAGCGGGGTACAAATGAACCAGCAGCGGGGAAAACAACTTCGTGGGAACTCATTAACCAGTTTCGTGGGAACTCATTAACCAGTTTCGTGGGAACTCATTAACCAGTTTCGGGAAAACATCAACCAAAGGCGGGGAAAACATCAAACAACGGCGGGGATGCCATTGTCCAACAGGGGGGAGCACATTAAGCAGCTGCCCTTAGTATCAGGAGCAGCGGGGATCAGATTAAGCAACAGCCGGGAAAAGATCAGGAAACCGCGGGGGAACTCATTAACCAGTTTCCTGGGAACTCATTAACCAGTTTCGTGGGAACTCATTAACCAGTTTCGGGAAAACTTCCACCAAAGGCGGGGAAAGCATCAACCAACGGCGGGGAAGCCTTTGTCCAACAGTGGGGAGCACATCAAGCAGCTGCCCTTAGTCTCAGGAGCAGCGGGGAACAGATTAAGCAACAGCCGGGAAAAGATCAGCCAACCGCGGGGGAACTCATTAACCAGTTTCCTGGGAACTCATTAACCAGTTTCGTGGGAACTCATTAACCAGTTTCGGGGAAACCTCCACCAAAGGCGGGGAAAACATGAACCAACGGCGGGGAAGCCATTGTCCAACAGGGGGGAGCACATTAAGCAGCTGCCCTTAGTATCAGGAGCATCGGTGCACAAATGAACCAGCAGCGGGGAAAACAGCTTCGTGGGAACTCATTAACCAGTTTCGTGGGAACTCATTAACCAGTTTCGGGAAAACATCAACCAGAGGCGGGGAAAACATGCACCAACGGCGGGGAAGCCATTGTCCAACAGGGGGGAGTACATTAAGCAGCTGCCCTTAGTATCAGGAGCAGCGGGGTACAAATGAACAAGCAGCGGGGAAAACAACTCCGTGGGAACTCATTAACCAGTTTCCTGGGAACTCATTAACCAGTTTCGGGAAACCTTCCACCAAAGGCGGGGAAAACATGCACCAACGGCGGGGAAGCCATTGTCCAACAGGGGGGAGCACATTAAGCAGCTGCCCTTAGTATCAGGAGCAGCGGGGTACAAATGAACAAGCAGCGGGGAAAACAACTCCGTGGGAACTCATTAACCAGTTTCCTGGGAACTCATTAACCAGTTTCGGGAAACCTTCCACCAAAGGCGGGGAAAACATGCACCAACGGCGGGGAAGCCATTGTCCAACAGGGGGGAGCACATTAAGCAGCTGCCCTTAGTATCAGGAGCAGCGGGGTACAAATGAACCAGCAGCGGGGAAAAAAACTCCGTGGGAACTCATTAACCAGTTTCGTGGGAACTCATTAACCAGTTTCGGGAAAACGTCCACCAATGGCGGGGAAAACATCAACCAGCGGCGGGGAAGCCATTGTCCTACAGTGGGGAGCACATTAAGCAGCTGCCCTTAGTATCAGGAGCCGCGGGGATCAGATTAAGCAACAGCCGGGAAAAGATCAGCCAACCGCGGGGGAACTCATTAACCAGTTTCCTGGGAACTCATTAACCAGTTTCTGGGGAACTCATTAACCAGTTTCGGGAAATCCTCCACCAAAGGCGGGGAAAGCATCGACCAACGGCGGGGAAGCCTTTGTCCAGCAGTGGGGAGCACATTAAGGAGCTGCCCTTAGTATCAGGAGCAGCGGGGTACAAATGAACAAGCAGCGGGGAAAACAACTCCGTGGGAACTCATTAACCAGTTTCGTGGGAACTCATTAACCAGTTTCGGGAAAACGTCCACCAAAGGCGGGGAAAACATCAACCAGCGGCGGGGAAGCCATTGTCCAACAGGGGGGAGCACATTAAGCAGCTGCCCTTAGTATCAGGAGCAGCGGGGTACAAATGAACCAGCAGCGGGGAAAACAACTTCGTGGGAACTCATTAACCAGTTTCGGGGGAACTCATTAACCAGTTTCGGGAAAACGTCCACCAAAGGCGGGGAAAACATCAACCAACGGCGGGGAAGCCATTGTCCAACAGGGGGGAGCACATTAAGCAGCTGCCCTTAGTATCAGGAGCAGCGGGGATCAGATTAAGCAACAGCCGGGAAAAGATCAACCAACCGCGGGGGAACTCATTAACCAGTTCCGTGGGAACTCATTAACCAGTTTCGTGGGAACTCATTAACCAGTTTCGGGAAAACGTCCACCAAAGGCGGGGAAAACATCAACCAACGGCGGGGAAGCCATTGTCCAACAGTGGGGAGCACATTAAGCAGCTGCCCTTAGTGTCAGGAGCAGCGGGGATCAGATTAAGCAACAGCCGGGAAAGGATCAGGAAACCGCGGGGGAACTCATTAACCAGTTTCGTGGGAACTCATTAACCAGTTTCGGGAAAAACTCCACCAAAGGCGGGGAAAGCATGAACCAACGGCCGGGAAGCCCTTGTCCAACAGTGGGGAGCACATTAAGTAGCTGCCCTTAGTATCAGGAGCAGCGGGGATCAGATTAAGTAACAGCCGGGAAAAGATCAGCCAACCGCGGGGGAACTCATTAACCAGTTTCGTGGGAACTCATTAACCAGTTTCGGGAATACTTCCACCAAAGGCGGGGAAAACATGAACCAACGGCGGGGAAGCCATTGTCCAACAGTGGGGAGCACATTAAGCAGCTGCCCTTAGTATCAGGAGCAGCGGGGTACAAATGAACCAGCAGCGGGGAAAACAGCTTCGTGGGAACTCATTAACCAGTTTCGTGGGAACTCATTAACCAGTTTCGTGGGAACTCATTAACCAGTTTCGGGAAAACTTCCACCAAAGGCGGGGAAAGCATCAACCAACGGCGGGGAAGCCATTGTCCAACCGGGCGGAGCACATTACGCAGCTGCCCTTAGTATCAGGAGCAGCGGGGATCAGATGAAGCAACAGCCGGGAAAAGATCAGCCAACCGCGGGGGAACTCATTAACCAGTTTCGTGGGAACTCATTAACCAGTTTCGGGAAAACCTCCACCAAAGGCGGGGAAAGCATGAACCAACGGCCGGGAAGCCCTTGTCCAACAGTGGGGAGCACATTAAGTAGCTGCCCTTAGTATCAGGAGCAGCGGGGATCAGATTAAGTAACAGCCGGGAAAAGATCAGCCAACCGCGGGGGAACTCATTAACCAGTTTCGTGGGAACTCATTAACCAGTTTCGGGAATACTTCCACCAAAGGCGGGGAAAACATGAACCAACGGCGGGGAAGCCATTGTCCAACAGTGGGGAGCACATTAAGCAGCTGCCCTTAGTATCAGGAGCAGCGGGGTACAAATGAACCAGCAGCGGGGAAAACAGCTTCGTGGGAACTCATTAACCAGTTTCGTGGGAACTCATTAACCAGTTTCGTGGGAACTCATTAACCAGTTTCGGGAAAACATCCACCAAAGGCGGGGAAAGCATCAACCAACGGCGGGGAAGCCATTGTCCAGCAGTGGGGAGCACATTAAGCAGCTGCCCTTAGTATCAGGAGCAGCGGGGTACAAATGAACAAGCAGCGGGGAAAACAACTCCGTGGGAACTCATTAACCAGTTTCCTGGGAACTCATTAACCAGTTTCGGGAAACCTTCCACCAAAGGCGGGGAAAACATGCACCAACGGCGGGGAAGCCATTGTCCAACAGGGGGGAGTACATTAAGCAGCTGCCCTTAGTATCAGGAGCAGCGGGGTACAAATGAACCAGCAGCGGGCAAAACAACTCCGTGGGAACTCATTAACCAGTTTCGTGGGAACTCATTAACCAGTTTCGGGAAACCTTCCACCAAAGGCGGGGAAAACATGAACCAACGGCGGGGAAGCCATTGTCCAACAGGGGGGAGCACATTAAGCAGCTGCCCTTAGTATCAGGAGCAGCGGGGTACAAATGAACCAGCAGCGGGGAAAACAGCTTCGTGGGAACTCATTAACCAGTTTCGTGGGAACTCATTAACCAGTTTCGGGGGAACTCATTAACCACTTTCGGGAAAACTTCCACCAAAGGCGGGGAAAACATGCACCAACGGCGGGGAAGCCATTGTCCAACAGGGGGGAGCACATTAAGCAGCTGCCCTTAATATCAGGAGCAGCGGGGATCAGATGAAGCAACAGCCGTGAAAAGAACAGCGAACCGCGGGGGAACTCATTAACCAGTTTCGTGGGAACTCATTAACCAGTTTCGGGAAAACTTCCACCAAAGGCTGGGAAAACATGCACCAACGGCGGGGAAGCCTTTGTCCAACAGGGGGGAGCACATTAAGCAGCTGCCCTTAGTATCAGGAGCAGCGGGGTACAAATGAACCAGCAGCGGGGAAAACAGCTTCGTGGGAACTCATTAACCAGTTTCGGGGGAACTCATTAACCAGTTTCGGGAAAACGTCCACCAAAGGCGGGGAAAACATCAACCAACGGCGGGGAAGCCATTGTCCAACAGGGGGGAGCACATTAAGCAGCTGCCCTTAGTATCAGGAGCAGCGGGGATCAGATTTAGCAGCAGCCGGGAAAAGATCAGGAAACCGCGGGGGAACTCATTAACCAGTTTCGTGGGAACTCATTAACCAGTTTCGTGGGAACTCATTAACCAGTTTCGGGAAAACATCCACCAGAGGCGGGGAAAGCATCAACCAACGGCGGGGAGGCCATTTTCCAACAGACGGGAGCACATTAAGCAGCTGCCCTTAGTATCAGGAGCAGCGGGGATCAGATGAAGCAACAGCCGTGAAAAGAACAGCCAACCGCGGGGGAACTCATTAACCAGTTTCGTGGGAACTCATTAACCAGTTTCGGGAAAACTTCAACCAGAGGCGGGGAAAGCATGAACCAACGGCGGGGAAGCCTTTGTCCAACAGGGGGGAGCACATTAAGCAGCTGCCCTTAGTATCAGGAGCAGCGGGGTACAAATGAACCAGCAGCGGGGAAAACAACTTCGTGGGAACTCATTAACCAGTTTCGTGGGAACTCATTAACCAGTTTCGGGAAAACATCCACCAAAGGCGGGGAAAGCATCAACCAACGGCGGCGAAGCCATTGTCCAACAGTGGGGAGCACATTAAGCAGCTGCCCTTAGTATCAGGAGCAGCGGGGATCAGATTAAGCAACAGCCGGGAAAAGATCAGCCAACCGCGGGGGAACTCATTAACCAGTTTCGTGGGAACTCATTAACCAGTTTCGTGGGAACTCATTAACCAGTTTCGGGAAAACGTCCACCAAAGGCGGGGAAAGCATCAACCAACGGCGGGGAAGCCATTGTCCAACAGACGGGAGCACATTAAGCAGCTGCCCTTAGTATCAGGAGCAGCGGGGATCAGAGTAAGCAACAGCCGGGAAAAGATCAGCCAACCGCGGGGGAACTCATTAACCAGTTTCGTGGGAACTCATTAACCAGTTTCGGGAAAACGTCCACCAATGGCGGGGAAAACATCAACCAGCGGCGGGGAAGCCATTGTCCAACAGGGGGGAGCACATTAAGCAGCTGCCCTTAGTATCAGGAGCAGCGGGGTACAAATGAACCAGCAGCGGGGAAAACAACTCCGTGGGAACTCATTAACCAGTTTCGTGGGAACTCATTAACCAGTTTCGGGAAAACGTCCACCAAAGGCGGGGAAAGCATCAGCCAACGGCGGGGAAGCCATTGTCCAACAGTGGGGAGCACATTAAGCAGCTGCCCTTAGTATCAGGAGCAGCGGGGATCAGATTAAGCAACAGCCGGGAAAAGATCAGCCAACCGCGGGGGAACTCATTAACCAGTTTCGTGGGAACTCATTAACCAGTTTCGTGGGAACTCATTAACCAGTTTCGGGAAAACGTCCACCAAAGGCGGGGAAAGCATCAACCAACGGCGGGGAAGCCATTGTCCAACAGACGGGAGCACATTAAGCAGCTGCCCTTAGTATCAGGAGCAGCGGGGATCAGAGTAAGCAACAGCCGGGAAAAGATCAGCCAACCGCGGGGGAACTCATTAACCAGTTTCGTGGGAACTCATTAACCAGTTTCGGGAAAACTTTCACCAAAGGCGGGGAAAACATGCACCAACGGCGGGGAAGCCATTGTCCAACAGGGGGGAGTACATTAAGCAGCTGCCCTTAGTATCAGGAGCAGCGGGGTACAAATGAACCAGCAGCGGGGAAAACAACTCCGTGGGAACTCATTAACCAGTTTCGTGGGAACTCATTAACCAGTTTCGGGAAAACGTCCACCCAAAGGCGGGGAAGGCATCAGCCAACGGCGGGGAAGCCATTGTCCAACAGTGGGGAGCACATTAAGCAGCTGCCCTTAGTATCAGGAGCAGCGGGGATCAGATTAAGCAACAGCCGGGAAAAGATCAAACAACCGCGGGGGAACTCATTAACCAGTTCCGTGGGAACTCATTAACCAGTTTCGTGGGAACTCATTAACCAGTTTCGGGAAAACCTCCACCAAAGGCGGGGAAAGCATGAACCAACGGCGGGGAAGCCACTGTCCAACAGGGG
The DNA here is from genome assembly GCF_964213995.1 of Mustelus asterias. Taxonomy (NCBI): domain Eukaryota; kingdom Metazoa; phylum Chordata; class Chondrichthyes; order Carcharhiniformes; family Triakidae; genus Mustelus; species Mustelus asterias. The sequence continues at coordinate 21,002 of NW_027592694.1, forward strand.
GGAGCACATTAAGCAGCTGCCCTTAGTATCAGGAGCAGCGGGGTACAAATGAACCAGCAGCGGGGAAAGCAACTTCGTGGGAACTCATTAACCAGTTTCGGGGGAACTCATTAACCAGTTTCGGGAAAACGTCCACCAGAGGCGGGGAAAACATCAACCAACGGCGGGGAAGCCATTGTCCAACAGTGGGGAGCACATTAAGCAGCTGCCCTTAGTCTCAGGAGCAGCGGGGATCAGATTAAGCAACAGCCGGGAAAAGATCAAACAACCGCGGGGGAACTCATTAACCAGTTCCGTGGGAACTCATTAACCAGTTTCCTGGGAACTCATTAACCAGTTTCGGGAAAACCTCCACCAAAGGCGGGGAAAGCATGAACCAACGGCGGGGAAGCCACTGTCCAACAGGGGGGAGCACATTAAGCAGCTGCCCTTAGTATCAGGAGCAGCGGGGTACAAATGAACCAGCAGCGGGGAAAGCAACTTCGTGGGAACTCATTAACCAGTTTCGTGGGAACTCATTAACCAGTTTCGGGAAAACATCAACCAGAGGCGGGGAAAGCATCAACCAACGGCGGGGAAGCCATTGTCCTACAGTGGGGAGCACATTAAGCAGCTGCCCTTAGTATCAGGAGCCGCGGGGATCAGATTAAGCAACAGCCGGGAAAAGATCAGCCAACCGCGGGGGAACTCATTAACCAGTTTCGTGGGAACTCATTAACCAGTTTCTGGGGAACTCATTAACCAGTTTCGGGAAATCCTCCACCAAAGGCGGGGAAAGCATCGACCAACGGCCGGGAAGCCTTTGTCCAACAGTGGGGAGCACATTAAGCAGCTGCCCTTAGTCTCAGGAGCAGCGGGGTACAAATGAACCAGCAGCGGGGAAAACAACTTCGTGGGAACTCATTAACCAGTTTCGTGGGAACTCATTAACCAGTTTCGGGAAAACATCCACCAGAGGCGGGGAAAGCATCAACCAACGGCGGGGAAGCCATTGTCCAACAGGGGGCAGTACATTAAGCAGCTGCCCTAAGTATCAGGAGCAGCGGGGATCAGATTAAGCAACAGCCGGGAAAAGATCAACCAACCGCGGGGGAACTCATTAACCAGTTTCGTGGGAACTCATTAACCAGTTTCGGGGGAACTCATTAACCAGTTTCGGGAAACCTTCCACCAAAGGCGGGGAAAACATCAACCAGCGGCGGGGAAGCCATTGTCCAACAGGCGGGAGCACATTAAGCAGCTGCCCTTAGTATCAGGAGCAGCGGGGTACAAATGAACCAGCAGCGGGGAAAACAGCTTCGTGGGAACTCATTAACCAGTTTCCAGGGAACTCATTAACCAGTTTCGTGGGAACTCATTAACCAGTTTCGGGAAAACGTCCAGCAAAGGCGGGGAAAACATGAACCAGCGGCGGGGAAGCCATTGTCCAACAGACGGGAGCACATTAAGCAGCTGCCCTTAGTATCAGGAGCAGCGGGGATCAGATTAAGCAACAGCCGGGAAAAGATCAACCAACCGCGGGGGAACTCATTAACCAGTTTCGTGGGAACTCATTAACCAGTTTCGGGAAAACATCCACCAAAGGCGGGGAAAACATGCACCAACGGCGGGGAAGCCATTGTCCAACAGGGGGGAGCACATTAAGCAGCTGCCCTTAGTATCAGGAGCAGCGGGGATCAGATTAAGCAACAGCCGGGAAAAGATCAGCCAACCGCGGGGGAACTCATTAACCAGTTTCGTGGGAACTCATTAACCAGTTTCGGGAAAACTTCCACCAAAGGCGGGGAAAACATGCACCAACGGCGGGGAAGCCATTGTCCAACAGGGGGGAGCACATTAAGCAGCTGCCCTTAGTATCAGGAGCAGCGGGGTACAAATGAACCAGCAGCGGGGAAAACAACTTCGTGGGAACTCATTAACCAGTTTCGTGGGAACTCATTAACCAGTTTCGTGGGAACTCATTAACCAGTTTCGGGAAAACATCAACCAAAGGCGGGGAAAACATCAAACAACGGCGGGGATGCCATTGTCCAACAGGGGGGAGCACATTAAGCAGCTGCCCTTAGTATCAGGAGCAGCGGGGATCAGATTAAGCAACAGCCGGGAAAAGATCAGGAAACCGCGGGGGAACTCATTAACCAGTTTCCTGGGAACTCATTAACCAGTTTCGTGGGAACTCATTAACCAGTTTCGGGAAAACTTCCACCAAAGGCGGGGAAAGCATCAACCAACGGCGGGGAAGCCTTTGTCCAACAGTGGGGAGCACATCAAGCAGCTGCCCTTAGTCTCAGGAGCAGCGGGGAACAGATTAAGCAACAGCCGGGAAAAGATCAGCCAACCGCGGGGGAACTCATTAACCAGTTTCCTGGGAACTCATTAACCAGTTTCGTGGGAACTCATTAACCAGTTTCGGGGAAACCTCCACCAAAGGCGGGGAAAACATGAACCAACGGCGGGGAAGCCATTGTCCAACAGGGGGGAGCACATTAAGCAGCTGCCCTTAGTATCAGGAGCATCGGTGCACAAATGAACCAGCAGCGGGGAAAACAGCTTCGTGGGAACTCATTAACCAGTTTCGTGGGAACTCATTAACCAGTTTCGGGAAAACATCAACCAGAGGCGGGGAAAACATGCACCAACGGCGGGGAAGCCATTGTCCAACAGGGGGGAGTACATTAAGCAGCTGCCCTTAGTATCAGGAGCAGCGGGGTACAAATGAACAAGCAGCGGGGAAAACAACTCCGTGGGAACTCATTAACCAGTTTCCTGGGAACTCATTAACCAGTTTCGGGAAACCTTCCACCAAAGGCGGGGAAAACATGCACCAACGGCGGGGAAGCCATTGTCCAACAGGGGGGAGCACATTAAGCAGCTGCCCTTAGTATCAGGAGCAGCGGGGTACAAATGAACAAGCAGCGGGGAAAACAACTCCGTGGGAACTCATTAACCAGTTTCCTGGGAACTCATTAACCAGTTTCGGGAAACCTTCCACCAAAGGCGGGGAAAACATGCACCAACGGCGGGGAAGCCATTGTCCAACAGGGGGGAGCACATTAAGCAGCTGCCCTTAGTATCAGGAGCAGCGGGGTACAAATGAACCAGCAGCGGGGAAAAAAACTCCGTGGGAACTCATTAACCAGTTTCGTGGGAACTCATTAACCAGTTTCGGGAAAACGTCCACCAATGGCGGGGAAAACATCAACCAGCGGCGGGGAAGCCATTGTCCTACAGTGGGGAGCACATTAAGCAGCTGCCCTTAGTATCAGGAGCCGCGGGGATCAGATTAAGCAACAGCCGGGAAAAGATCAGCCAACCGCGGGGGAACTCATTAACCAGTTTCCTGGGAACTCATTAACCAGTTTCTGGGGAACTCATTAACCAGTTTCGGGAAATCCTCCACCAAAGGCGGGGAAAGCATCGACCAACGGCGGGGAAGCCTTTGTCCAGCAGTGGGGAGCACATTAAGGAGCTGCCCTTAGTATCAGGAGCAGCGGGGTACAAATGAACAAGCAGCGGGGAAAACAACTCCGTGGGAACTCATTAACCAGTTTCGTGGGAACTCATTAACCAGTTTCGGGAAAACGTCCACCAAAGGCGGGGAAAACATCAACCAGCGGCGGGGAAGCCATTGTCCAACAGGGGGGAGCACATTAAGCAGCTGCCCTTAGTATCAGGAGCAGCGGGGTACAAATGAACCAGCAGCGGGGAAAACAACTTCGTGGGAACTCATTAACCAGTTTCGGGGGAACTCATTAACCAGTTTCGGGAAAACGTCCACCAAAGGCGGGGAAAACATCAACCAACGGCGGGGAAGCCATTGTCCAACAGGGGGGAGCACATTAAGCAGCTGCCCTTAGTATCAGGAGCAGCGGGGATCAGATTAAGCAACAGCCGGGAAAAGATCAACCAACCGCGGGGGAACTCATTAACCAGTTCCGTGGGAACTCATTAACCAGTTTCGTGGGAACTCATTAACCAGTTTCGGGAAAACGTCCACCAAAGGCGGGGAAAACATCAACCAACGGCGGGGAAGCCATTGTCCAACAGTGGGGAGCACATTAAGCAGCTGCCCTTAGTGTCAGGAGCAGCGGGGATCAGATTAAGCAACAGCCGGGAAAGGATCAGGAAACCGCGGGGGAACTCATTAACCAGTTTCGTGGGAACTCATTAACCAGTTTCGGGAAAAACTCCACCAAAGGCGGGGAAAGCATGAACCAACGGCCGGGAAGCCCTTGTCCAACAGTGGGGAGCACATTAAGTAGCTGCCCTTAGTATCAGGAGCAGCGGGGATCAGATTAAGTAACAGCCGGGAAAAGATCAGCCAACCGCGGGGGAACTCATTAACCAGTTTCGTGGGAACTCATTAACCAGTTTCGGGAATACTTCCACCAAAGGCGGGGAAAACATGAACCAACGGCGGGGAAGCCATTGTCCAACAGTGGGGAGCACATTAAGCAGCTGCCCTTAGTATCAGGAGCAGCGGGGTACAAATGAACCAGCAGCGGGGAAAACAGCTTCGTGGGAACTCATTAACCAGTTTCGTGGGAACTCATTAACCAGTTTCGTGGGAACTCATTAACCAGTTTCGGGAAAACTTCCACCAAAGGCGGGGAAAGCATCAACCAACGGCGGGGAAGCCATTGTCCAACCGGGCGGAGCACATTACGCAGCTGCCCTTAGTATCAGGAGCAGCGGGGATCAGATGAAGCAACAGCCGGGAAAAGATCAGCCAACCGCGGGGGAACTCATTAACCAGTTTCGTGGGAACTCATTAACCAGTTTCGGGAAAACCTCCACCAAAGGCGGGGAAAGCATGAACCAACGGCCGGGAAGCCCTTGTCCAACAGTGGGGAGCACATTAAGTAGCTGCCCTTAGTATCAGGAGCAGCGGGGATCAGATTAAGTAACAGCCGGGAAAAGATCAGCCAACCGCGGGGGAACTCATTAACCAGTTTCGTGGGAACTCATTAACCAGTTTCGGGAATACTTCCACCAAAGGCGGGGAAAACATGAACCAACGGCGGGGAAGCCATTGTCCAACAGTGGGGAGCACATTAAGCAGCTGCCCTTAGTATCAGGAGCAGCGGGGTACAAATGAACCAGCAGCGGGGAAAACAGCTTCGTGGGAACTCATTAACCAGTTTCGTGGGAACTCATTAACCAGTTTCGTGGGAACTCATTAACCAGTTTCGGGAAAACATCCACCAAAGGCGGGGAAAGCATCAACCAACGGCGGGGAAGCCATTGTCCAGCAGTGGGGAGCACATTAAGCAGCTGCCCTTAGTATCAGGAGCAGCGGGGTACAAATGAACAAGCAGCGGGGAAAACAACTCCGTGGGAACTCATTAACCAGTTTCCTGGGAACTCATTAACCAGTTTCGGGAAACCTTCCACCAAAGGCGGGGAAAACATGCACCAACGGCGGGGAAGCCATTGTCCAACAGGGGGGAGTACATTAAGCAGCTGCCCTTAGTATCAGGAGCAGCGGGGTACAAATGAACCAGCAGCGGGCAAAACAACTCCGTGGGAACTCATTAACCAGTTTCGTGGGAACTCATTAACCAGTTTCGGGAAACCTTCCACCAAAGGCGGGGAAAACATGAACCAACGGCGGGGAAGCCATTGTCCAACAGGGGGGAGCACATTAAGCAGCTGCCCTTAGTATCAGGAGCAGCGGGGTACAAATGAACCAGCAGCGGGGAAAACAGCTTCGTGGGAACTCATTAACCAGTTTCGTGGGAACTCATTAACCAGTTTCGGGGGAACTCATTAACCACTTTCGGGAAAACTTCCACCAAAGGCGGGGAAAACATGCACCAACGGCGGGGAAGCCATTGTCCAACAGGGGGGAGCACATTAAGCAGCTGCCCTTAATATCAGGAGCAGCGGGGATCAGATGAAGCAACAGCCGTGAAAAGAACAGCGAACCGCGGGGGAACTCATTAACCAGTTTCGTGGGAACTCATTAACCAGTTTCGGGAAAACTTCCACCAAAGGCTGGGAAAACATGCACCAACGGCGGGGAAGCCTTTGTCCAACAGGGGGGAGCACATTAAGCAGCTGCCCTTAGTATCAGGAGCAGCGGGGTACAAATGAACCAGCAGCGGGGAAAACAGCTTCGTGGGAACTCATTAACCAGTTTCGGGGGAACTCATTAACCAGTTTCGGGAAAACGTCCACCAAAGGCGGGGAAAACATCAACCAACGGCGGGGAAGCCATTGTCCAACAGGGGGGAGCACATTAAGCAGCTGCCCTTAGTATCAGGAGCAGCGGGGATCAGATTTAGCAGCAGCCGGGAAAAGATCAGGAAACCGCGGGGGAACTCATTAACCAGTTTCGTGGGAACTCATTAACCAGTTTCGTGGGAACTCATTAACCAGTTTCGGGAAAACATCCACCAGAGGCGGGGAAAGCATCAACCAACGGCGGGGAGGCCATTTTCCAACAGACGGGAGCACATTAAGCAGCTGCCCTTAGTATCAGGAGCAGCGGGGATCAGATGAAGCAACAGCCGTGAAAAGAACAGCCAACCGCGGGGGAACTCATTAACCAGTTTCGTGGGAACTCATTAACCAGTTTCGGGAAAACTTCAACCAGAGGCGGGGAAAGCATCAACCAACGGCGGGGAAGCCTTTGTCCAACAGGGGGGAGCACATTAAGCAGCTGCCCTTAGTATCAGGAGCAGCGGGGTACAAATGAACCAGCAGCGGGGAAAACAACTTCGTGGGAACTCATTAACCAGTTTCGTGGGAACTCATTAACCAGTTTCGGGAAAACATCCACCAAAGGCGGGGAAAGCATCAACCAACGGCGGCGAAGCCATTGTCCAACAGTGGGGAGCACATTAAGCAGCTGCCCTTAGTATCAGGAGCAGCGGGGATCAGATTAAGCAACAGCCGGGAAAAGATCAGCCAACCGCGGGGGAACTCATTAACCAGTTTCGTGGGAACTCATTAACCAGTTTCGTGGGAACTCATTAACCAGTTTCGGGAAAACGTCCACCAAAGGCGGGGAAAGCATCAACCAACGGCGGGGAAGCCATTGTCCAACAGACGGGAGCACATTAAGCAGCTGCCCTTAGTATCAGGAGCAGCGGGGATCAGAGTAAGCAACAGCCGGGAAAAGATCAGCCAACCGCGGGGGAACTCATTAACCAGTTTCGTGGGAACTCATTAACCAGTTTCGGGAAAACGTCCACCAATGGCGGGGAAAACATCAACCAGCGGCGGGGAAGCCATTGTCCAACAGGGGGGAGCACATTAAGCAGCTGCCCTTAGTATCAGGAGCAGCGGGGTACAAATGAACCAGCAGCGGGGAAAACAACTCCGTGGGAACTCATTAACCAGTTTCGTGGGAACTCATTAACCAGTTTCGGGAAAACGTCCACCAAAGGCGGGGAAAGCATCAGCCAACGGCGGGGAAGCCATTGTCCAACAGTGGGGAGCACATTAAGCAGCTGCCCTTAGTATCAGGAGCAGCGGGGATCAGATTAAGCAACAGCCGGGAAAAGATCAGCCAACCGCGGGGGAACTCATTAACCAGTTTCGTGGGAACTCATTAACCAGTTTCGTGGGAACTCATTAACCAGTTTCGGGAAAACGTCCACCAAAGGCGGGGAAAGCATCAACCAACGGCGGGGAAGCCATTGTCCAACAGACGGGAGCACATTAAGCAGCTGCCCTTAGTATCAGGAGCAGCGGGGATCAGAGTAAGCAACAGCCGGGAAAAGATCAGCCAACCGCGGGGGAACTCATTAACCAGTTTCGTGGGAACTCATTAACCAGTTTCGGGAAAACTTTCACCAAAGGCGGGGAAAACATGCACCAACGGCGGGGAAGCCATTGTCCAACAGGGGGGAGTACATTAAGCAGCTGCCCTTAGTATCAGGAGCAGCGGGGTACAAATGAACCAGCAGCGGGGAAAACAACTCCGTGGGAACTCATTAACCAGTTTCGTGGGAACTCATTAACCAGTTTCGGGAAAACGTCCACCCAAAGGCGGGGAAGGCATCAGCCAACGGCGGGGAAGCCATTGTCCAACAGTGGGGAGCACATTAAGCAGCTGCCCTTAGTATCAGGAGCAGCGGGGATCAGATTAAGCAACAGCCGGGAAAAGATCAAACAACCGCGGGGGAACTCATTAACCAGTTCCGTGGGAACTCATTAACCAGTTTCGTGGGAACTCATTAACCAGTTTCGGGAAAACCTCCACCAAAGGCGGGGAAAGCATGAACCAACGGCGGGGAAGCCACTGTCCAACAGGGGGGAGCACATTAAGCAGCTGCCCTTAGTATCAGGAGCAGCGGGGTACAAATGAACCAGCAGCGGGGAAAGCAACTTCGTGGGAACTCATTAACCAGTTTCGGGGGAACTCATTAACCAGTTTCGGGAAAACGTCCACCAGAGGCGGGGAAAACATCAACCAACGGCGGGGAAGCCATTGTCCAACAGTGGGGAGCACATTAAGCAGCTGCCCTTAGTCTCAGGAGCAGCGGGGATCAGATTAAGCAACAGCCGGGAAAAGATCAAACAACCGCGGGGGAACTCATTAACCAGTTCCGTGGGAACTCATTAACCAGTTTCCTGGGAACTCATTAACCAGTTTCGGGAAAACCTCCACCAAAGGCGGGGAAAGCATGAACCAACGGCGGGGAAGCCACTGTCCAACAGGGGGGAGCACATTAAGCAGCTGCCCTTAGTATCAGGAGCAGCGGGGTACAAATGAACCAGCAGCGGGGAAAGCAACTTCGTGGGAACTCATTAACCAGTTTCGTGGGAACTCATTAACCAGTTTCGGGAAAACATCAACCAGAGGCGGGGAAAGCATCAACCAACGGCGGGGAAGCCATTGTCCTACAGTGGGGAGCACATTAAGCAGCTGCCCTTAGTATCAGGAGCCGCGGGGATCAGATTAAGCAACAGCCGGGAAAAGATCAGCCAACCGCGGGGGAACTCATTAACCAGTTTCGTGGGAACTCATTAACCAGTTTCTGGGGAACTCATTAACCAGTTTCGGGAAATCCTCCACCAAAGGCGGGGAAAGCATCGACCAACGGCCGGGAAGCCTTTGTCCAACAGTGGGGAGCACATTAAGCAGCTGCCCTTAGTCTCAGGAGCAGCGGGGTACAAATGAACCAGCAGCGGGGAAAACAACTTCGTGGGAACTCATTAACCAGTTTCGTGGGAACTCATTAACCAGTTTCGGGAAAACATCCACCAGAGGCGGGGAAAGCATCAACCAACGGCGGGGAAGCCATTGTCCAACAGGGGGCAGTACATTAAGCAGCTGCCCTAAGTATCAGGAGCAGCGGGGATCAGATTAAGCAACAGCCGGGAAAAGATCAACCAACCGCGGGGGAACTCATTAACCAGTTTCGTGGGAACTCATTAACCAGTTTCGGGGGAACTCATTAACCAGTTTCGGGAAACCTTCCACCAAAGGCGGGGAAAACATCAACCAGCGGCGGGGAAGCCATTGTCCAACAGGCGGGAGCACATTAAGCAGCTGCCCTTAGTATCAGGAGCAGCGGGGTACAAATGAACCAGCAGCGGGGAAAACAGCTTCGTGGGAACTCATTAACCAGTTTCCAGGGAACTCATTAACCAGTTTCGTGGGAACTCATTAACCAGTTTCGGGAAAACGTCCAGCAAAGGCGGGGAAAACATGAACCAGCGGCGGGGAAGCCATTGTCCAACAGACGGGAGCACATTAAGCAGCTGCCCTTAGTATCAGGAGCAGCGGGGATCAGATTAAGCAACAGCCGGGAAAAGATCAACCAACCGCGGGGGAACTCATTAACCAGTTTCGTGGGAACTCATTAACCAGTTTCGGGAAAACATCCACCAAAGGCGGGGAAAACATGCACCAACGGCGGGGAAGCCATTGTCCAACAGGGGGGAGCACATTAAGCAGCTGCCCTTAGTATCAGGAGCAGCGGGGATCAGATTAAGCAACAGCCGGGAAAAGATCAGCCAACCGCGGGGGAACTCATTAACCAGTTTCGTGGGAACTCATTAACCAGTTTCGGGAAAACTTCCACCAAAGGCGGGGAAAACATGCACCAACGGCGGGGAAGCCATTGTCCAACAGGGGGGAGCACATTAAGCAGCTGCCCTTAGTATCAGGAGCAGCGGGGTACAAATGAACCAGCAGCGGGGAAAACAACTTCGTGGGAACTCATTAACCAGTTTCGTGGGAACTCATTAACCAGTTTCGTGGGAACTCATTAACCAGTTTCGGGAAAACATCAACCAAAGGCGGGGAAAACATCAAACAACGGCGGGGATGCCATTGTCCAACAGGGGGGAGCACATTAAGCAGCTGCCCTTAGTATCAGGAGCAGCGGGGATCAGATTAAGCAACAGCCGGGAAAAGATCAGGAAACCGCGGGGGAACTCATTAACCAGTTTCCTGGGAACTCATTAACCAGTTTCGTGGGAACTCATTAACCAGTTTCGGGAAAACTTCCACCAAAGGCGGGGAAAGCATCAACCAACGGCGGGGAAGCCTTTGTCCAACAGTGGGGAGCACATCAAGCAGCTGCCCTTAGTCTCAGGAGCAGCGGGGAACAGATTAAGCAACAGCCGGGAAAAGATCAGCCAACCGCGGGGGAACTCATTAACCAGTTTCCTGGGAACTCATTAACCAGTTTCGTGGGAACTCATTAACCAGTTTCGGGGAAACCTCCACCAAAGGCGGGGAAAACATGAACCAACGGCGGGGAAGCCATTGTCCAACAGGGGGGAGCACATTAAGCAGCTGCCCTTAGTATCAGGAGCATCGGTGCACAAATGAACCAGCAGCGGGGAAAACAGCTTCGTGGGAACTCATTAACCAGTTTCGTGGGAACTCATTAACCAGTTTCGGGAAAACATCAACCAGAGGCGGGGAAAACATGCACCAACGGCGGGGAAGCCATTGTCCAACAGGGGGGAGTACATTAAGCAGCTGCCCTTAGTATCAGGAGCAGCGGGGTACAAATGAACAAGCAGCGGGGAAAACAACTCCGTGGGAACTCATTAACCAGTTTCCTGGGAACTCATTAACCAGTTTCGGGAAACCTTCCACCAAAGGCGGGGAAAACATGCACCAACGGCGGGGAAGCCATTGTCCAACAGGGGGGAGCACATTAAGCAGCTGCCCTTAGTATCAGGAGCAGCGGGGTACAAATGAACAAGCAGCGGGGAAAACAACTCCGTGGGAACTCATTAACCAGTTTCCTGGGAACTCATTAACCAGTTTCGGGAAACCTTCCACCAAAGGCGGGGAAAACATGCACCAACGGCGGGGAAGCCATTGTCCAACAGGGGGGAGCACATTAAGCAGCTGCCCTTAGTATCAGGAGCAGCGGGGTACAAATGAACCAGCAGCGGGGAAAAAAACTCCGTGGGAACTCATTAACCAGTTTCGTGGGAACTCATTAACCAGTTTCGGGAAAACGTCCACCAATGGCGGGGAAAACATCAACCAGCGGCGGGGAAGCCATTGTCCTACAGTGGGGAGCACATTAAGCAGCTGCCCTTAGTATCAGGAGCCGCGGGGATCAGATTAAGCAACAGCCGGGAAAAGATCAGCCAACCGCGGGGGAACTCATTAACCAGTTTCCTGGGAACTCATTAACCAGTTTCTGGGGAACTCATTAACCAGTTTCGGGAAATCCTCCACCAAAGGCGGGGAAAGCATCGACCAACGGCGGGGAAGCCTTTGTCCAGCAGTGGGGAGCACATTAAGGAGCTGCCCTTAGTATCAGGAGCAGCGGGGTACAAATGAACAAGCAGCGGGGAAAACAACTCCGTGGGAACTCATTAACCAGTTTCGTGGGAACTCATTAACCAGTTTCGGGAAAACGTCCACCAAAGGCGGGGAAAACATCAACCAGCGGCGGGGAAGCCATTGTCCAACAGGGGGGAGCACATTAAGCAGCTGCCCTTAGTATCAGGAGCAGCGGGGTACAAATGAACCAGCAGCGGGGAAAACAACTTCGTGGGAACTCATTAACCAGTTTCGGGGGAACTCATTAACCAGTTTCGGGAAAACGTCCACCAAAGGCGGGGAAAACATCAACCAACGGCGGGGAAGCCATTGTCCAACAGGGGGGAGCACATTAAGCAGCTGCCCTTAGTATCAGGAGCAGCGGGGATCAGATTAAGCAACAGCCGGGAAAAGATCAACCAACCGCGGGGGAACTCATTAACCAGTTCCGTGGGAACTCATTAACCAGTTTCGTGGGAACTCATTAACCAGTTTCGGGAAAACGTCCACCAAAGGCGGGGAAAACATCAACCAACGGCGGGGAAGCCATTGTCCAACAGTGGGGAGCACATTAAGCAGCTGCCCTTAGTGTCAGGAGCAGCGGGGATCAGATTAAGCAACAGCCGGGAAAGGATCAGGAAACCGCGGGGGAACTCATTAACCAGTTTCGTGGGAACTCATTAACCAGTTTCGGGAAAAACTCCACCAAAGGCGGGGAAAGCATGAACCAACGGCCGGGAAGCCCTTGTCCAACAGTGGGGAGCACATTAAGTAGCTGCCCTTAGTATCAGGAGCAGCGGGGATCAGATTAAGTAACAGCCGGGAAAAGATCAGCCAACCGCGGGGGAACTCATTAACCAGTTTCGTGGGAACTCATTAACCAGTTTCGGGAATACTTCCACCAAAGGCGGGGAAAACATGAACCAACGGCGGGGAAGCCATTGTCCAACAGTGGGGAGCACATTAAGCAGCTGCCCTTAGTATCAGGAGCAGCGGGGTACAAATGAACCAGCAGCGGGGAAAACAGCTTCGTGGGAACTCATTAACCAGTTTCGTGGGAACTCATTAACCAGTTTCGTGGGAACTCATTAACCAGTTTCGGGAAAACTTCCACCAAAGGCGGGGAAAGCATCAACCAACGGCGGGGAAGCCATTGTCCAACCGGGCGGAGCACATTACGCAGCTGCCCTTAGTATCAGGAGCAGCGGGGATCAGATGAAGCAACAGCCGGGAAAAGATCAGCCAACCGCGGGGGAACTCATTAACCAGTTTCGTGGGAACTCATTAACCAGTTTCGGGAAAACCTCCACCAAAGGCGGGGAAAGCATGAACCAACGGCCGGGAAGCCCTTGTCCAACAGTGGGGAGCACATTAAGTAGCTGCCCTTAGTATCAGGAGCAGCGGGGATCAGATTAAGTAACAGCCGGGAAAAGATCAGCCAACCGCGGGGGAACTCATTAACCAGTTTCGTGGGAACTCATTAACCAGTTTCGGGAATACTTCCACCAAAGGCGGGGAAAACATGAACCAACGGCGGGGAAGCCATTGTCCAACAGTGGGGAGCACATTAAGCAGCTGCCCTTAGTATCAGGAGCAGCGGGGTACAAATGAACCAGCAGCGGGGAAAACAGCTTCGTGGGAACTCATTAACCAGTTTCGTGGGAACTCATTAACCAGTTTCGTGGGAACTCATTAACCAGTTTCGGGAAAACATCCACCAAAGGCGGGGAAAGCATCAACCAACGGCGGGGAAGCCATTGTCCAGCAGTGGGGAGCACATTAAGCAGCTGCCCTTAGTATCAGGAGCAGCGGGGTACAAATGAACAAGCAGCGGGGAAAACAACTCCGTGGGAACTCATTAACCAGTTTCCTGGGAACTCATTAACCAGTTTCGGGAAACCTTCCACCAAAGGCGGGGAAAACATGCACCAACGGCGGGGAAGCCATTGTCCAACAGGGGGGAGTACATTAAGCAGCTGCCCTTAGTATCAGGAGCAGCGGGGTACAAATGAACCAGCAGCGGGCAAAACAACTCCGTGGGAACTCATTAACCAGTTTCGTGGGAACTCATTAACCAGTTTCGGGAAACCTTCCACCAAAGGCGGGGAAAACATGAACCAACGGCGGGGAAGCCATTGTCCAACAGGGGGGAGCACATTAAGCAGCTGCCCTTAGTATCAGGAGCAGCGGGGTACAAATGAACCAGCAGCGGGGAAAACAGCTTCGTGGGAACTCATTAACCAGTTTCGTGGGAACTCATTAACCAGTTTCGGGGGAACTCATTAACCACTTTCGGGAAAACTTCCACCAAAGGCGGGGAAAACATGCACCAACGGCGGGGAAGCCATTGTCCAACAGGGGGGAGCACATTAAGCAGCTGCCCTTAATATCAGGAGCAGCGGGGATCAGATGAAGCAACAGCCGTGAAAAGAACAGCGAACCGCGGGGGAACTCATTAACCAGTTTCGTGGGAACTCATTAACCAGTTTCGGGAAAACTTCCACCAAAGGCTGGGAAAACATGCACCAACGGCGGGGAAGCCTTTGTCCAACAGGGGGGAGCACATTAAGCAGCTGCCCTTAGTATCAGGAGCAGCGGGGTACAAATGAACCAGCAGCGGGGAAAACAGCTTCGTGGGAACTCATTAACCAGTTTCGGGGGAACTCATTAACCAGTTTCGGGAAAACGTCCACCAAAGGCGGGGAAAACATCAACCAACGGCGGGGAAGCCATTGTCCAACAGGGGGGAGCACATTAAGCAGCTGCCCTTAGTATCAGGAGCAGCGGGGATCAGATTTAGCAGCAGCCGGGAAAAGATCAGGAAACCGCGGGGGAACTCATTAACCAGTTTCGTGGGAACTCATTAACCAGTTTCGTGGGAACTCATTAACCAGTTTCGGGAAAACATCCACCAGAGGCGGGGAAAGCATCAACCAACGGCGGGGAGGCCATTTTCCAACAGACGGGAGCACATTAAGCAGCTGCCCTTAGTATCAGGAGCAGCGGGGATCAGATGAAGCAACAGCCGTGAAAAGAACAGCCAACCGCGGGGGAACTCATTAACCAGTTTCGTGGGAACTCATTAACCAGTTTCGGGAAAACTTCAACCAGAGGCGGGGAAAGCATCAACCAACGGCGGGGAAGCCTTTGTCCAACAGGGGGGAGCACATTAAGCAGCTGCCCTTAGTATCAGGAGCAGCGGGGTACAAATGAACCAGCAGCGGGGAAAACAACTTCGTGGGAACTCATTAACCAGTTTCGTGGGAACTCATTAACCAGTTTCGGGAAAACATCCACCAAAGGCGGGGAAAGCATCAACCAACGGCGGCGAAGCCATTGTCCAACAGTGGGGAGCACATTAAGCAGCTGCCCTTAGTATCAGGAGCAGCGGGGATCAGATTAAGCAACAGCCGGGAAAAGATCAGCCAACCGCGGGGGAACTCATTAACCAGTTTCGTGGGAACTCATTAACCAGTTTCGTGGGAACTCATTAACCAGTTTCGGGAAAACGTCCACCAAAGGCGGGGAAAGCATCAACCAACGGCGGGGAAGCCATTGTCCAACAGACGGGAGCACATTAAGCAGCTGCCCTTAGTATCAGGAGCAGCGGGGATCAGAGTAAGCAACAGCCGGGAAAAGATCAGCCAACCGCGGGGGAACTCATTAACCAGTTTCGTGGGAACTCATTAACCAGTTTCGGGAAAACGTCCACCAATGGCGGGGAAAACATCAACCAGCGGCGGGGAAGCCATTGTCCAACAGGGGGGAGCACATTAAGCAGCTGCCCTTAGTATCAGGAGCAGCGGGGTACAAATGAACCAGCAGCGGGGAAAACAACTCCGTGGGAACTCATTAACCAGTTTCGTGGGAACTCATTAACCAGTTTCGGGAAAACGTCCACCAAAGGCGGGGAAAGCATCAGCCAACGGCGGGGAAGCCATTGTCCAACAGTGGGGAGCACATTAAGCAGCTGCCCTTAGTATCAGGAGCAGCGGGGATCAGATTAAGCAACAGCCGGGAAAAGATCAGCCAACCGCGGGGGAACTCATTAACCAGTTTCGTGGGAACTCATTAACCAGTTTCGTGGGAACTCATTAACCAGTTTCGGGAAAACGTCCACCAAAGGCGGGGAAAGCATCAACCAACGGCGGGGAAGCCATTGTCCAACAGACGGGAGCACATTAAGCAGCTGCCCTTAGTATCAGGAGCAGCGGGGATCAGAGTAAGCAACAGCCGGGAAAAGATCAGCCAACCGCGGGGGAACTCATTAACCAGTTTCGTGGGAACTCATTAACCAGTTTCGGGAAAACTTTCACCAAAGGCGGGGAAAACATGCACCAACGGCGGGGAAGCCATTGTCCAACAGGGGGGAGTACATTAAGCAGCTGCCCTTAGTATCAGGAGCAGCGGGGTACAAATGAACCAGCAGCGGGGAAAACAACTCCGTGGGAACTCATTAACCAGTTTCGTGGGAACTCATTAACCAGTTTCGGGAAAACGTCCACCCAAAGGCGGGGAAGGCATCAGCCAACGGCGGGGAAGCCATTGTCCAACAGTGGGGAGCACATTAAGCAGCTGCCCTTAGTATCAGGAGCAGCGGGGATCAGATTAAGCAACAGCCGGGAAAAGATCAAACAACCGCGGGGGAACTCATTAACCAGTTCCGTGGGAACTCATTAACCAGTTTCGTGGGAACTCATTAACCAGTTTCGGGAAAACCTCCACCAAAGGCGGGGAAAGCATGAACCAACGGCGGGGAAGCCACTGTCCAACAGGGGGGAGCACATTAAGCAGCTGCCCTTAGTATCAGGAGCAGCGGGGTACAAATGAACCAGCAGCGGGGAAAGCAACTTCGTGGGAACTCATTAACCAGTTTCGGGGGAACTCATTAACCAGTTTCGGGAAAACGTCCACCAGAGGCGGGGAAAACATCAACCAACGGCGGGGAAGCCATTGTCCAACAGTGGGGAGCACATTAAGCAGCTGCCCTTAGTCTCAGGAGCAGCGGGGATCAGATTAAGCAACAGCCGGGAAAAGATCAAACAACCGCGGGGGAACTCATTAACCAGTTCCGTGGGAACTCATTAACCAGTTTCCTGGGAACTCATTAACCAGTTTCGGGAAAACCTCCACCAAAGGCGGGGAAAGCATGAACCAACGGCGGGGAAGCCACTGTCCAACAGGGGGGAGCACATTAAGCAGCTGCCCTTAGTATCAGGAGCAGCGGGGTACAAATGAACCAGCAGCGGGGAAAGCAACTTCGTGGGAACTCATTAACCAGTTTCGTGGGAACTCATTAACCAGTTTCGGGAAAACATCAACCAGAGGCGGGGAAAGCATCAACCAACGGCGGGGAAGCCATTGTCCTACAGTGGGGAGCACATTAAGCAGCTGCCCTTAGTATCAGGAGCCGCGGGGATCAGATTAAGCAACAGCCGGGAAAAGATCAGCCAACCGCGGGGGAACTCATTAACCAGTTTCGTGGGAACTCATTAACCAGTTTCTGGGGAACTCATTAACCAGTTTCGGGAAATCCTCCACCAAAGGCGGGGAAAGCATCGACCAACGGCCGGGAAGCCTTTGTCCAACAGTGGGGAGCACATTAAGCAGCTGCCCTTAGTCTCAGGAGCAGCGGGGTACAAATGAACCAGCAGCGGGGAAAACAACTTCGTGGGAACTCATTAACCAGTTTCGTGGGAACTCATTAACCAGTTTCGGGAAAACATCCACCAGAGGCGGGGAAAGCATCAACCAACGGCGGGGAAGCCATTGTCCAACAGGGGGCAGTACATTAAGCAGCTGCCCTAAGTATCAGGAGCAGCGGGGATCAGATTAAGCAACAGCCGGGAAAAGATCAACCAACCGCGGGGGAACTCATTAACCAGTTTCGTGGGAACTCATTAACCAGTTTCGGGGGAACTCATTAACCAGTTTCGGGAAACCTTCCACCAAAGGCGGGGAAAACATCAACCAGCGGCGGGGAAGCCATTGTCCAACAGGCGGGAGCACATTAAGCAGCTGCCCTTAGTATCAGGAGCAGCGGGGTACAAATGAACCAGCAGCGGGGAAAACAGCTTCGTGGGAACTCATTAACCAGTTTCCAGGGAACTCATTAACCAGTTTCGTGGGAACTCATTAACCAGTTTCGGGAAAACGTCCAGCAAAGGCGGGGAAAACATGAACCAGCGGCGGGGAAGCCATTGTCCAACAGACGGGAGCACATTAAGCAGCTGCCCTTAGTATCAGGAGCAGCGGGGATCAGATTAAGCAACAGCCGGGAAAAGATCAACCAACCGCGGGGGAACTCATTAACCAGTTTCGTGGGAACTCATTAACCAGTTTCGGGAAAACATCCACCAAAGGCGGGGAAAACATGCACCAACGGCGGGGAAGCCATTGTCCAACAGGGGGGAGCACATTAAGCAGCTGCCCTTAGTATCAGGAGCAGCGGGGATCAGATTAAGCAACAGCCGGGAAAAGATCAGCCAACCGCGGGGGAACTCATTAACCAGTTTCGTGGGAACTCATTAACCAGTTTCGGGAAAACTTCCACCAAAGGCGGGGAAAACATGCACCAACGGCGGGGAAGCCATTGTCCAACAGGGGGGAGCACATTAAGCAGCTGCCCTTAGTATCAGGAGCAGCGGGGTACAAATGAACCAGCAGCGGGGAAAACAACTTCGTGGGAACTCATTAACCAGTTTCGTGGGAACTCATTAACCAGTTTCGTGGGAACTCATTAACCAGTTTCGGGAAAACATCAACCAAAGGCGGGGAAAACATCAAACAACGGCGGGGATGCCATTGTCCAACAGGGGGGAGCACATTAAGCAGCTGCCCTTAGTATCAGGAGCAGCGGGGATCAGATTAAGCAACAGCCGGGAAAAGATCAGGAAACCGCGGGGGAACTCATTAACCAGTTTCCTGGGAACTCATTAACCAGTTTCGTGGGAACTCATTAACCAGTTTCGGGAAAACTTCCACCAAAGGCGGGGAAAGCATCAACCAACGGCGGGGAAGCCTTTGTCCAACAGTGGGGAGCACATCAAGCAGCTGCCCTTAGTCTCAGGAGCAGCGGGGAACAGATTAAGCAACAGCCGGGAAAAGATCAGCCAACCGCGGGGGAACTCATTAACCAGTTTCCTGGGAACTCATTAACCAGTTTCGTGGGAACTCATTAACCAGTTTCGGGGAAACCTCCACCAAAGGCGGGGAAAACATGAACCAACGGCGGGGAAGCCATTGTCCAACAGGGGGGAGCACATTAAGCAGCTGCCCTTAGTATCAGGAGCATCGGTGCACAAATGAACCAGCAGCGGGGAAAACAGCTTCGTGGGAACTCATTAACCAGTTTCGTGGGAACTCATTAACCAGTTTCGGGAAAACATCAACCAGAGGCGGGGAAAACATGCACCAACGGCGGGGAAGCCATTGTCCAACAGGGGGGAGTACATTAAGCAGCTGCCCTTAGTATCAGGAGCAGCGGGGTACAAATGAACAAGCAGCGGGGAAAACAACTCCGTGGGAACTCATTAACCAGTTTCCTGGGAACTCATTAACCAGTTTCGGGAAACCTTCCACCAAAGGCGGGGAAAACATGCACCAACGGCGGGGAAGCCATTGTCCAACAGGGGGGAGCACATTAAGCAGCTGCCCTTAGTATCAGGAGCAGCGGGGTACAAATGAACAAGCAGCGGGGAAAACAACTCCGTGGGAACTCATTAACCAGTTTCCTGGGAACTCATTAACCAGTTTCGGGAAACCTTCCACCAAAGGCGGGGAAAACATGCACCAACGGCGGGGAAGCCATTGTCCAACAGGGGGGAGCACATTAAGCAGCTGCCCTTAGTATCAGGAGCAGCGGGGTACAAATGAACCAGCAGCGGGGAAAAAAACTCCGTGGGAACTCATTAACCAGTTTCGTGGGAACTCATTAACCAGTTTCGGGAAAACGTCCACCAATGGCGGGGAAAACATCAACCAGCGGCGGGGAAGCCATTGTCCTACAGTGGGGAGCACATTAAGCAGCTGCCCTTAGTATCAGGAGCCGCGGGGATCAGATTAAGCAACAGCCGGGAAAAGATCAGCCAACCGCGGGGGAACTCATTAACCAGTTTCCTGGGAACTCATTAACCAGTTTCTGGGGAACTCATTAACCAGTTTCGGGAAATCCTCCACCAAAGGCGGGGAAAGCATCGACCAACGGCGGGGAAGCCTTTGTCCAGCAGTGGGGAGCACATTAAGGAGCTGCCCTTAGTATCAGGAGCAGCGGGGTACAAATGAACAAGCAGCGGGGAAAACAACTCCGTGGGAACTCATTAACCAGTTTCGTGGGAACTCATTAACCAGTTTCGGGAAAACGTCCACCAAAGGCGGGGAAAACATCAACCAGCGGCGGGGAAGCCATTGTCCAACAGGGGGGAGCACATTAAGCAGCTGCCCTTAGTATCAGGAGCAGCGGGGTACAAATGAACCAGCAGCGGGGAAAACAACTTCGTGGGAACTCATTAACCAGTTTCGGGGGAACTCATTAACCAGTTTCGGGAAAACGTCCACCAAAGGCGGGGAAAACATCAACCAACGGCGGGGAAGCCATTGTCCAACAGGGGGGAGCACATTAAGCAGCTGCCCTTAGTATCAGGAGCAGCGGGGATCAGATTAAGCAACAGCCGGGAAAAGATCAACCAACCGCGGGGGAACTCATTAACCAGTTCCGTGGGAACTCATTAACCAGTTTCGTGGGAACTCATTAACCAGTTTCGGGAAAACGTCCACCAAAGGCGGGGAAAACATCAACCAACGGCGGGGAAGCCATTGTCCAACAGTGGGGAGCACATTAAGCAGCTGCCCTTAGTGTCAGGAGCAGCGGGGATCAGATTAAGCAACAGCCGGGAAAGGATCAGGAAACCGCGGGGGAACTCATTAACCAGTTTCGTGGGAACTCATTAACCAGTTTCGGGAAAAACTCCACCAAAGGCGGGGAAAGCATGAACCAACGGCCGGGAAGCCCTTGTCCAACAGTGGGGAGCACATTAAGTAGCTGCCCTTAGTATCAGGAGCAGCGGGGATCAGATTAAGTAACAGCCGGGAAAAGATCAGCCAACCGCGGGGGAACTCATTAACCAGTTTCGTGGGAACTCATTAACCAGTTTCGGGAATACTTCCACCAAAGGCGGGGAAAACATGAACCAACGGCGGGGAAGCCATTGTCCAACAGTGGGGAGCACATTAAGCAGCTGCCCTTAGTATCAGGAGCAGCGGGGTACAAATGAACCAGCAGCGGGGAAAACAGCTTCGTGGGAACTCATTAACCAGTTTCGTGGGAACTCATTAACCAGTTTCGTGGGAACTCATTAACCAGTTTCGGGAAAACTTCCACCAAAGGCGGGGAAAGCATCAACCAACGGCGGGGAAGCCATTGTCCAACCGGGCGGAGCACATTACGCAGCTGCCCTTAGTATCAGGAGCAGCGGGGATCAGATGAAGCAACAGCCGGGAAAAGATCAGCCAACCGCGGGGGAACTCATTAACCAGTTTCGTGGGAACTCATTAACCAGTTTCGGGAAAACCTCCACCAAAGGCGGGGAAAGCATGAACCAACGGCCGGGAAGCCCTTGTCCAACAGTGGGGAGCACATTAAGTAGCTGCCCTTAGTATCAGGAGCAGCGGGGATCAGATTAAGTAACAGCCGGGAAAAGATCAGCCAACCGCGGGGGAACTCATTAACCAGTTTCGTGGGAACTCATTAACCAGTTTCGGGAATACTTCCACCAAAGGCGGGGAAAACATGAACCAACGGCGGGGAAGCCATTGTCCAAC
The DNA here is from genome assembly GCF_964213995.1 of Mustelus asterias. NCBI lineage: Eukaryota > Metazoa > Chordata > Chondrichthyes > Carcharhiniformes > Triakidae > Mustelus > Mustelus asterias. The sequence continues at coordinate 42,573 of NW_027592694.1, forward strand.
AGTGGGGAGCACATTAAGCAGCTGCCCTTAGTATCAGGAGCAGCGGGGTACAAATGAACCAGCAGCGGGGAAAACAGCTTCGTGGGAACTCATTAACCAGTTTCGTGGGAACTCATTAACCAGTTTCGTGGGAACTCATTAACCAGTTTCGGGAAAACATCCACCAAAGGCGGGGAAAGCATCAACCAACGGCGGGGAAGCCATTGTCCAGCAGTGGGGAGCACATTAAGCAGCTGCCCTTAGTATCAGGAGCAGCGGGGTACAAATGAACAAGCAGCGGGGAAAACAACTCCGTGGGAACTCATTAACCAGTTTCCTGGGAACTCATTAACCAGTTTCGGGAAACCTTCCACCAAAGGCGGGGAAAACATGCACCAACGGCGGGGAAGCCATTGTCCAACAGGGGGGAGTACATTAAGCAGCTGCCCTTAGTATCAGGAGCAGCGGGGTACAAATGAACCAGCAGCGGGCAAAACAACTCCGTGGGAACTCATTAACCAGTTTCGTGGGAACTCATTAACCAGTTTCGGGAAACCTTCCACCAAAGGCGGGGAAAACATGAACCAACGGCGGGGAAGCCATTGTCCAACAGGGGGGAGCACATTAAGCAGCTGCCCTTAGTATCAGGAGCAGCGGGGTACAAATGAACCAGCAGCGGGGAAAACAGCTTCGTGGGAACTCATTAACCAGTTTCGTGGGAACTCATTAACCAGTTTCGGGGGAACTCATTAACCACTTTCGGGAAAACTTCCACCAAAGGCGGGGAAAACATGCACCAACGGCGGGGAAGCCATTGTCCAACAGGGGGGAGCACATTAAGCAGCTGCCCTTAATATCAGGAGCAGCGGGGATCAGATGAAGCAACAGCCGTGAAAAGAACAGCGAACCGCGGGGGAACTCATTAACCAGTTTCGTGGGAACTCATTAACCAGTTTCGGGAAAACTTCCACCAAAGGCTGGGAAAACATGCACCAACGGCGGGGAAGCCTTTGTCCAACAGGGGGGAGCACATTAAGCAGCTGCCCTTAGTATCAGGAGCAGCGGGGTACAAATGAACCAGCAGCGGGGAAAACAGCTTCGTGGGAACTCATTAACCAGTTTCGGGGGAACTCATTAACCAGTTTCGGGAAAACGTCCACCAAAGGCGGGGAAAACATCAACCAACGGCGGGGAAGCCATTGTCCAACAGGGGGGAGCACATTAAGCAGCTGCCCTTAGTATCAGGAGCAGCGGGGATCAGATTTAGCAGCAGCCGGGAAAAGATCAGGAAACCGCGGGGGAACTCATTAACCAGTTTCGTGGGAACTCATTAACCAGTTTCGTGGGAACTCATTAACCAGTTTCGGGAAAACATCCACCAGAGGCGGGGAAAGCATCAACCAACGGCGGGGAGGCCATTTTCCAACAGACGGGAGCACATTAAGCAGCTGCCCTTAGTATCAGGAGCAGCGGGGATCAGATGAAGCAACAGCCGTGAAAAGAACAGCCAACCGCGGGGGAACTCATTAACCAGTTTCGTGGGAACTCATTAACCAGTTTCGGGAAAACTTCAACCAGAGGCGGGGAAAGCATCAACCAACGGCGGGGAAGCCTTTGTCCAACAGGGGGGAGCACATTAAGCAGCTGCCCTTAGTATCAGGAGCAGCGGGGTACAAATGAACCAGCAGCGGGGAAAACAACTTCGTGGGAACTCATTAACCAGTTTCGTGGGAACTCATTAACCAGTTTCGGGAAAACATCCACCAAAGGCGGGGAAAGCATCAACCAACGGCGGCGAAGCCATTGTCCAACAGTGGGGAGCACATTAAGCAGCTGCCCTTAGTATCAGGAGCAGCGGGGATCAGATTAAGCAACAGCCGGGAAAAGATCAGCCAACCGCGGGGGAACTCATTAACCAGTTTCGTGGGAACTCATTAACCAGTTTCGTGGGAACTCATTAACCAGTTTCGGGAAAACGTCCACCAAAGGCGGGGAAAGCATCAACCAACGGCGGGGAAGCCATTGTCCAACAGACGGGAGCACATTAAGCAGCTGCCCTTAGTATCAGGAGCAGCGGGGATCAGAGTAAGCAACAGCCGGGAAAAGATCAGCCAACCGCGGGGGAACTCATTAACCAGTTTCGTGGGAACTCATTAACCAGTTTCGGGAAAACGTCCACCAATGGCGGGGAAAACATCAACCAGCGGCGGGGAAGCCATTGTCCAACAGGGGGGAGCACATTAAGCAGCTGCCCTTAGTATCAGGAGCAGCGGGGTACAAATGAACCAGCAGCGGGGAAAACAACTCCGTGGGAACTCATTAACCAGTTTCGTGGGAACTCATTAACCAGTTTCGGGAAAACGTCCACCAAAGGCGGGGAAAGCATCAGCCAACGGCGGGGAAGCCATTGTCCAACAGTGGGGAGCACATTAAGCAGCTGCCCTTAGTATCAGGAGCAGCGGGGATCAGATTAAGCAACAGCCGGGAAAAGATCAGCCAACCGCGGGGGAACTCATTAACCAGTTTCGTGGGAACTCATTAACCAGTTTCGTGGGAACTCATTAACCAGTTTCGGGAAAACGTCCACCAAAGGCGGGGAAAGCATCAACCAACGGCGGGGAAGCCATTGTCCAACAGACGGGAGCACATTAAGCAGCTGCCCTTAGTATCAGGAGCAGCGGGGATCAGAGTAAGCAACAGCCGGGAAAAGATCAGCCAACCGCGGGGGAACTCATTAACCAGTTTCGTGGGAACTCATTAACCAGTTTCGGGAAAACTTTCACCAAAGGCGGGGAAAACATGCACCAACGGCGGGGAAGCCATTGTCCAACAGGGGGGAGTACATTAAGCAGCTGCCCTTAGTATCAGGAGCAGCGGGGTACAAATGAACCAGCAGCGGGGAAAACAACTCCGTGGGAACTCATTAACCAGTTTCGTGGGAACTCATTAACCAGTTTCGGGAAAACGTCCACCCAAAGGCGGGGAAGGCATCAGCCAACGGCGGGGAAGCCATTGTCCAACAGTGGGGAGCACATTAAGCAGCTGCCCTTAGTATCAGGAGCAGCGGGGATCAGATTAAGCAACAGCCGGGAAAAGATCAAACAACCGCGGGGGAACTCATTAACCAGTTCCGTGGGAACTCATTAACCAGTTTCGTGGGAACTCATTAACCAGTTTCGGGAAAACCTCCACCAAAGGCGGGGAAAGCATGAACCAACGGCGGGGAAGCCACTGTCCAACAGGGGGGAGCACATTAAGCAGCTGCCCTTAGTATCAGGAGCAGCGGGGTACAAATGAACCAGCAGCGGGGAAAGCAACTTCGTGGGAACTCATTAACCAGTTTCGGGGGAACTCATTAACCAGTTTCGGGAAAACGTCCACCAGAGGCGGGGAAAACATCAACCAACGGCGGGGAAGCCATTGTCCAACAGTGGGGAGCACATTAAGCAGCTGCCCTTAGTCTCAGGAGCAGCGGGGATCAGATTAAGCAACAGCCGGGAAAAGATCAAACAACCGCGGGGGAACTCATTAACCAGTTCCGTGGGAACTCATTAACCAGTTTCCTGGGAACTCATTAACCAGTTTCGGGAAAACCTCCACCAAAGGCGGGGAAAGCATGAACCAACGGCGGGGAAGCCACTGTCCAACAGGGGGGAGCACATTAAGCAGCTGCCCTTAGTATCAGGAGCAGCGGGGTACAAATGAACCAGCAGCGGGGAAAGCAACTTCGTGGGAACTCATTAACCAGTTTCGTGGGAACTCATTAACCAGTTTCGGGAAAACATCAACCAGAGGCGGGGAAAGCATCAACCAACGGCGGGGAAGCCATTGTCCTACAGTGGGGAGCACATTAAGCAGCTGCCCTTAGTATCAGGAGCCGCGGGGATCAGATTAAGCAACAGCCGGGAAAAGATCAGCCAACCGCGGGGGAACTCATTAACCAGTTTCGTGGGAACTCATTAACCAGTTTCTGGGGAACTCATTAACCAGTTTCGGGAAATCCTCCACCAAAGGCGGGGAAAGCATCGACCAACGGCCGGGAAGCCTTTGTCCAACAGTGGGGAGCACATTAAGCAGCTGCCCTTAGTCTCAGGAGCAGCGGGGTACAAATGAACCAGCAGCGGGGAAAACAACTTCGTGGGAACTCATTAACCAGTTTCGTGGGAACTCATTAACCAGTTTCGGGAAAACATCCACCAGAGGCGGGGAAAGCATCAACCAACGGCGGGGAAGCCATTGTCCAACAGGGGGCAGTACATTAAGCAGCTGCCCTAAGTATCAGGAGCAGCGGGGATCAGATTAAGCAACAGCCGGGAAAAGATCAACCAACCGCGGGGGAACTCATTAACCAGTTTCGTGGGAACTCATTAACCAGTTTCGGGGGAACTCATTAACCAGTTTCGGGAAACCTTCCACCAAAGGCGGGGAAAACATCAACCAGCGGCGGGGAAGCCATTGTCCAACAGGCGGGAGCACATTAAGCAGCTGCCCTTAGTATCAGGAGCAGCGGGGTACAAATGAACCAGCAGCGGGGAAAACAGCTTCGTGGGAACTCATTAACCAGTTTCCAGGGAACTCATTAACCAGTTTCGTGGGAACTCATTAACCAGTTTCGGGAAAACGTCCAGCAAAGGCGGGGAAAACATGAACCAGCGGCGGGGAAGCCATTGTCCAACAGACGGGAGCACATTAAGCAGCTGCCCTTAGTATCAGGAGCAGCGGGGATCAGATTAAGCAACAGCCGGGAAAAGATCAACCAACCGCGGGGGAACTCATTAACCAGTTTCGTGGGAACTCATTAACCAGTTTCGGGAAAACATCCACCAAAGGCGGGGAAAACATGCACCAACGGCGGGGAAGCCATTGTCCAACAGGGGGGAGCACATTAAGCAGCTGCCCTTAGTATCAGGAGCAGCGGGGATCAGATTAAGCAACAGCCGGGAAAAGATCAGCCAACCGCGGGGGAACT